>NW_027499446.1:0-104142 GCF_021521415.1 Bidens hawaiensis
GTCACTTTTTTCCGACCAATCAAACCACTAAACTCACGTGTATAAAAGTCAATGAGAACCCTCATTCTTACTTGACAACTACTTTCTCATGTTGTAGTTAAACCATAAACATAGCCGTATGAATTATAGTTTCTTATCGCATATAAAAGTTTAACTAGTTGTAGGGTCTGGAGAGGGTGGGACGAGGACAAACGTTCCCTTTATATGAAAATAGAGAGACTGTTCCCACTAAGACGCTCGACTTCAAATTCTTTTCGCCATTCAAGTGTTGTTAACAAACCAAATTGGTTGAGAACTCCTTCGTTGAAATCCGTTATACTGAACTGAACATTTTCCCCTTATAAACTAGTTTCAAACCGAACTGGTTTAAAATGAAAACTGATTTTGACTTTAGTTGACTATTACCGAGCATGATTAGACATTTAGACCCATAATTGATTTGTGCACCTCTACCATTTCTGGACTTTTTGGTAGCATAAGGCAAATTATTTGCCCTATTACCCAACTTTTTTTGTTGGCCCATCCATGTTCCCATGCAATCCATAGGGCCAAATGATATGTTGTAAGACAACATGAACTTCAATCATTCACATAATAACAGCCCATATGTCCAATCTAGAGATTCTAATTTCTAATGCCTAAATGTAACATTGTGTTATTAAACTATCAAGGTTTGATATTTTTTGGGCTAGGTTTGATATTTTTTTATATATGCATGTATTTTCATGTAGTGGTAATATCTTAAGTAAAGTGGCATTATAAAGAGAAGTCAGTTGTAGTTTTTTATTTTTAATTTAGTGATTTGTTTTTAGATTATTATAATTATTAATTGGTTTATTGGATTTTTAATAATCTCTATTGAATGGTATTGGCTGATAATAATCCATATTCATTTTATCGCCACTAGCGGTCCCAAATTTAATAAAGTTGCCCCCCCTCCCCCCCCGGGGTTAAAAAGGACTTAACGTCGATATACTTTTTTTCGAATTCAAACTAATGTTTTAAGGTATTTGATCGGAAGAAAGATACAAAACGATTGACGTAAACTTAGTTCGAAATGGTGCTTTTAAGTTGTTATTATCGGCCAATACTGTTCAATATGGATTATTAAAATCCAATATTATTAATTTGTTAGTTATTAGTTCTTGATGAGGCATTTGCTTTTAAGTTTTAATTATAATACTGCTTAATCTCTAACTTATAAAACAAGTTATATTATTTTATCAAGTTGATAGTTGTTTATACTTATAAAAATATAACTCTTAAGCAAATCCCAAACACCCTATTTAAATATTTTGTTAACAAAATAAAAACATATAATCCTAGAAAAATTAAGACTAATCTCATGATGCTATATCTCTTAACTACTCTTATCACTAACTTCTAGTGCAATGCAAGAATCATAAGTTAAGAAGTCATAATCTAATAATGTATACAAGAAATCATGATAACACTAGCCAAACATTTAGACAATTCCTTTTACTTAAAATCAAAATCTTGAAAACTGAACATGTTTTCAAGAAACATAGCAAGAATTTGATGAAGATAACCCAAAGAAATTTAAAAAAAAAATGCAACTTTTAAGTTTTAACTTTTAACCTCTCTAATTTATATCAAAATATGAAAAAAAAAACATTAAGTTTAAACCTTTGTTACCAACTTGACCATTTAGTTCTAGTCCTATTCTGGAGCAGGAAGGTTGAGATCAATCATATCCGAATACGATGGAGCCGAATGATCAATGGCTGCAAAATGATCGATCGACCCGTTGATAAAATGAGACCGTTTGTGACCACCTAAAGCTTGACCCGATTTAAACATCCTGAAACAAATCGGGCATTCGTGCCCTTTGCTCTTTTTCGCCTTCGGTTTCTTATCATATTTCGCCTTTCGAGTATGTGCATATTCACCTTCTAAACTGTTTTTCACAACTCTCGTGTTTGGACCCGACATTAATATTATTATTATTATTATTAATTATTATTATTATTATTATTATTGTAACTATTCCTTTTGTGACACGGTCTATGCCCGCCAAGCCCTTGAAACGAAGTGAAAACCTTGTTGCACGTTAAGCATTCGTATTTATTTCGTTTCTTATTCGGTACTTCGAGTTCAGGGGTATACGCATCATCATCATCGCGGGCCCGTTTCTTTAACGAACCCCGATACGCAACTTCTCTAAACAAGTTCCGTCTTATTTCAAGTTTTTGCTCATAAGACAGTTCTCGGGCTTTATCAATAACCCGTTTTGATTTCTTGCTCGGGTCACCGGTTTCTAAGCAACTCCTCAACTGAAATATCGGATTCGACTTTCCTAGTCGCGTAACTAACATTCCCATTCCCATTCCACGCGTACCCGAAATTCGAATTCTCAAACTGAAAACTATCATTATTATTACTAAACCTCATTTCAACCGAAGACGATTTCGTCTCGAGAACAGCCGAATTATTATCCGAATGACTCGACTACCGAGTTAAAACCGGCCCAATTAGCGGAATCTTTCGACAACATCATTAAACAGAATGCAACTTCCCTTGTTCAAGCTCATCGGTCTCGGAAACCGAAGATGATCCATAACTATAACGAATATTATTATTACTACTACTACTATCATTAGTTAATGAGAACTTGACAGAGTAAGGTTTAATCACAATTTTCTTATACCTCTTGGACTTGGACCTCGTCACACGGGTCGGGTCGTGATCAAACTCAGGCTCTTCAGTATCCGAATAACCGTCAATAACCGCCTTATTATCATCTTGATCAAGATTCTCACTAGTCCAAGAATGATCATAATCTTTAAAGCTCCTATCTTTATCCGAATGACAAGCCATATGACCACACAAAGCTTTCAAAGACTGAAACCCTTTACCACATTGTTTACAAATCTTCTCATTCAGGTACGTAAACGTCGAAGATCCGCCCGCCCGCCAGCTCTTTTTCGGGTTTTCCCTCAACCCGTAAGCACTCGGGTTGCCATCGATCATCAAAGCCGAAAACTTCTCATCGGATTCAGACGAGTTCGCAGCCGCAGTGATCATATGAGACCTCATGTGTCCACCTAAAGACTTGCCATTTGGGTACCTTTTATCACACAACTTACACACAAATCTTAGTTCATCAAGATCTTGATCTTCCATTGTTACAAGATCAAAGATCAAAGATTGAGCAATACCCAATTGGATTATCAAGTAATAAGCTCGTGTACAAGCTTACAGCAGTTGATTTAGTGAAAACGGTCATTGAGGCATTACGTCGAACAGTTAGTGGGCATGAGATTGAAGGAGAAAATTGGGTGAAAATGGTAAAGGGATGTGAGATTGAAGTGAAGAGAGGCTAAAAGATTGGAACGAATTGCGTAATTAATAGAAGAGAAGAGAGAATTGAAAAGATCAAAGAGAGTGGATGACTGGTTCATGCATGGAAGCTAAGGATACTAAATTAAGGGGTGGCATGTGGAATCAAGAGAGTTGAATTCGTTAGATTAAATCTGACGGTTATATTTATTTGCTAAATTATTATTATTATTATTAGGTTAAAAGTTGCAAGCAATTGATACTTAGGGAAGTGCAGTAAAAATCGTTAGACACTAATTGGGCGGTGCGGTAGTAATTGATGATTAATTGGGATTACTAGAGATTAGTCGGGGTAAATCGGATTGGAATTTATATGTAAATTATCTGAATATACATATATATTTTGAATTTTATGTATAAAGTTTTCAATTTTAAGTGATAATGGACAAATGAGGATTAATTGGTGACAAGTTGGTGGGGGTGGCGACTAACGATTAATCGGGATTAATTGGCACGTAGTTGGGATTTTTACAACACTACTTAGGGGTGAGCATAAACCGGGTAATACCCGTGAGACTTGAAACAATCAGACCTGATTATGTCACAAAAGGGTTGGTTATTGGGTCATGAGAATACATTAAGCGGGTCCTGGTATGGGTCGGGTCGGGTCGGGTGTCGTGGGTCTTATCCGCTTGCTACTATATGGGTAAGCATAAACTAGGTAAGACCCGCGAGACCGGAACCAATTCGACATAGCTATTTATAGTACGGTTGGTTTTCGGGTCCTGAGAATGCCATTAAACAGATCTGGGTTGAATCTCGTGGGCCTGGCCCATTTGCTCATCCCTAGATACTGTTGGGCTTTAACAAGATTATCAAAGTGATAAAATCCCAATTTTACCAAAAACGCAGCGGGAATTAGTTTTAAATCTTGTTAATTTCATATGTATAAAACCGATTTTACACATGCAAAACCCAAGCCCGGATCCAAATACGAAATACATACTATCAAACACATGCATGACGCTAAACGTTCATGCATGTCAAACTACCTTTCAAGAGGACAAATTCGGGTGAAGAAGGAGATGATGGAAGGGTAAGAACTTCAAAGAGAAGGTCCTCAAGCTTGCATACCCCAAGCCTCCGACAATACACCACTTCTAGCTAGGATTTTCACTTGAAAAACTCCTCTTCCTTGCCTTTGATCTTGGCCGAATCCAAGAGAGAAGAGAGGAAGAGTTGAGAGAGTTTTTGTTACTTGTGTTTGTGTTATGTGATGCAAGAGAGAGAGATAGGAAAGTTATGAAAGGCACCACCCTTGGCAACCAATCACACCCTTGCATGTACCCACTATCTTAAAATTAATAATAAAATAAGACAAGGGTGGGGGGGGGGGGGGCTTCTTTCCTTTCTTGTTTTTATTATTTGCAAGGTTTCCATTTATATACCTTGCATTGTGTTATACACAATGCTTTGTGTTATATAACTTGGATTGTGACATAACTTGTATTGTGTTATACACAATGACACATTATATGTAACATGCTTAATATATTGTTACTTAATAATAAATTACAAGATGGAATGCTTTTTCTCAAAGTATAAATCATCCATATGATTTATTTAATTCACAAGTATATTTTATTTAGAAACCCCTTTTCAAATAACTCAAGTGTTAATATTCATTTGTTATGATCATATCAAATATAAAAAAATATTATTGGTGTTTGTCTAGCTTGTTATTGGGTATGACCCGACTTGGATCATGACATACTAGCCATATCAATTATAATATGTGTCTTGGGCATACCGAGTCCAACATATACAACAATAGCAAAATAGCAATAAGATATGTACTTAAACATGTTATAAAGAAACTACATGAGTTAAGTCTAGAAACCAAGTGTGTTAACAAATTAACAAATGTGTAATGTTGGTATGATTGTATACAAGTAGCCATCATATTATTCTAAAAAGTGTTTTTTAATAGAAATGTGTGTATGTGTGAGTTTTAGGAAAATGATATGCATATAAAACAATTTACATAAGATGGACTAATAGATCATTTGCAATTTCAAAGTTTAAGTCAAATCACCTATCCGTATGTCACGGTAAAGCTATAGTAGGTTATGGGGGTCTAATATCCATATGGGCTTCACAACAATGTTGTCTAGGGTTCAACGCGAATCTCCTATTGCGAATCAACTGTCCTTAAGAAGCTCGCGGCCATAATAAGTCGAACCCAAGTGTCATGAAATACAGTAGTTATAAAGCTAGTGAGTTTGAACTGAGTTACACAAGAAAGTCATGCCAAAGTTTTCACTAGGCGTATGAATACATTCAAACATTTGTATCCCTTCAATCAATCCGCATTCGAAGTCACAGCCAAAGAGTTAGTAATGTCTGAGTGTAACTGTGTAAGTTGATTCGATTTGGTTATCGGTCAGTTAATTGTAAACTATAAACTGTTTGGGCCTAACTAAGCCCATAACAATGTATTAGGTCTGAAAATTTGGGTTTAAAAGTTCTTTAGCCACTTAATAAATTGTTATTATTTGGCTTTACTAATTCAAGCTTTATCGTTTTACATTTGTAAAAAGTTTTTCCAAATCATTTGGTTATGGATCGGTTAACAGTGGTTAACAGTAGTAGGTGAGGTTGGTCAATTGTGGTTTACTAAATCATGGGTGGATTTGGTTTTGTTTGTTATGGACGTAAAAATAACCACAACCGACCCGCTAAATTTGTTCTTTTAGTCAAAACCAACCCATCGGTTTTAGTTGGTTTTGGTTTTAGTGGTTCGATAATCTAGTAATTTGGTTATGAATCAATTAATTTGGTAAAACCCGGGTATAAAAAACCTGATTCCAGTTTTTTTTTTCCGGGCCCGGTTTTGGATCGTTTTTTTTTCTTTTTTTTTATTGCATCTCTATATACGGCTACCAAACATAATTAACAACCCACTATTTGCTGATCTTAACAAATGAGATCAAACATATTTATGTTTTATCTTTTAACCTAAAAACATAAAAGACATTAATTTGTCCACCATCTTTTTTCCAAAAATAAAAAATAATTTCCAAAATAACCCTAAACATCCGTACGAATTGCGCGGTAATCTCTTCATATTTAAAACTGAATAATAATATAATAATAATCCAACGGTTGAGATTTAGTCTTAACCCATCCTCCATAACTTACTCTAATATCTTAACCACCTTATTTAAATCCACCACTTCATTGCATATCAATTTTCCCCTTAATTATTTATTTTCAATATTCATCAATACATTAACAACAACAACAATAACAACATGTCCAATGAAAAGGAGAGAGAGAATCATGTTTACTCGGCTAAACTCGCAGAGCAAGCCGAGCGTTACTATGGTGAGTTCTCCATTTCGTTATTGTTTTTAGTTTTTTTTAATGTACATTTTTTGTGTGGTATGGAATATGGATCTTATGTTAGGATGAATATTGTTTGTGGATTTAATGTGGTATGGAATACATGATTTTTGTTTCCATTGGATCTAACTCGTCGTGAATTTTGTGGTTTTTTTGTATGCATATTTGTGTAGCGTGAATTTTGTGTTTTTTGTATAAACAACCTGAGTAATTATTATTACGCTATAACGAAATGAAATAATGCAATAAATGGCTAAAGCATAGTGAGGGCCAGGGGTGGGGCCGACCTTTTTTTGCGGAGTGGTGTAAATTGATTTAGCTGTTTTTCGCACGAAAATTTTTATATGTAGTGTAAATGTACCCATTTTGGGCCGAAAATTTGAGCCCCCCCTCGTTTATGAAATTTGTATAATACATATTGTAAATTTAGCTGTTTTCAGCCGAAAATTTGAGCCCCCACCCCCCCACCTCGTTTTTGAAATTTGTAATAGATGTTGAGTCAGCCCCCAGGCGTTCTTATCCAAGCTTTGGTGCAATAATAATTATTTTAGTTTACCACATAATAATAATTACTCTATGTTAATATAATCACTCTAATTATTTGTACGCGTCTCACGTTAATAGCTTTTTTTATTTGATCATAACTATATAATATTTCAAATTTTTATAGTGGCAAAATAATCAAAAATTCAAATATTTTTTCACAATTCTGTAATTCTGTTAGGATCTTCGATTATGCAAAACGCACACAATCAAACTGCAGATAATAAACGAGCACGAGACGCAAGGTGGTTTGGGCTAAGCTGCCTGCATCCATCGATTTGGTTTCATGGTCGGTTTTCTTCCTTAACTTGCGGTCGGTTGGTTTGGAAATTTTCAAACCGTAGCGAACGGTTTGTACCGAAAACCAATTGTATAAAACCAGACCGGACCATATGATTTAATCATATATATTTTTAAGTATTTTATATTATACTATATAAATATAAATATATTACTAGACACATATAATATTTTATATTATTAATATGTGTATATAAACATTGTTCGGTCTTTAAATTTTTTTAACTGAGAACAAAATCAGTAGATGTTTGTTAAATTTCATAATTTATTGAGAACTTTACAATTAAATATAAGAAATTATTTTAGACATTTTATCACATTTACCGTTACTATTGGTTCGGTTTAAGTGTTCAATGGTTTGGTTTTGGTTTATGAAAATTAAAAACCGTTACTAACGGTTTGGTTATGGTTTGACTTAAAAACCGCGAAAACTGGACTGTGAACACCCCTAATAAGTTATACAGATTTAGATAATATTATCATAGAAAGTTATACATGGAAGTGAAACTTTTTTGCTTAGAATAGGTTTATATATGCAGCCTCACATATAAGTTAAATCATGCATTGTCACTAATAGCTTCATTATATGTTGTCATGATTCACTTTATATCACAGAAATGGTTGAAAGTATGAAGAATGTTGCGAAACTTAATGTTGAACTAACGGTCGAAGAGCGCAACCTGCTGTCAGTCGGATACAAAAATGTCATTGGTGCAAGGAGGGCCTCGTGGCGAATTATGTCGTCGATTGAACAAAAAGAGGAATCGAAAGGAAACGAGAATTACGTCAATCTGATCAAGGGATACCGCAAGAAGGTTGAAGACGAGCTTGCCAAGATTTGCAGTGACATTCTTGATATTATTGAAAAGCATCTGATACCATCTTCTGGCTCAGGAGAAGCTACTGTTTTCTACTATAAAATGTGAGTCATTATGATAATATGGTAGTTAGTTATACATTTGATTAACTTTTGAGTAATTATACTTTTTGGGTAAATTTTTTTAAGATAATATACTCTTCAAACTTTGGTAATAATACCTTTTTGTTTCCAAGATGATTATGGCTAGGCATGTAAGCGAACAGAACTTTCAGCGAACCGTTTGATGGGAAGTTCGTTTATTTAATAAAGGAACGAAAATGAGCACATGTCTTGTTTGTTAAATTTATGTTTGTGAACGTTTTTCATTTAAGTTCGTTCATGTTTGTTCGTTTGCGTTCATTTACGTTTGTTACTTTACGTTTGTTTAAGTTTGTTTGTACATTCTTTCAAGGCCTGTTCTCAAGGAGGGCACGGTGGTCGACCGACACAGGCCCGGCACCCCACTAGGCCCGAAAATTTTCTAAAAAGATTATATTTTTATGAAAAAAATATAAATTTTTTAATGTTTAAATCCAATTACTCAACTCATTTAAGCCTATCTTATAAACAAATTTTTTTTGCACAATCAATATCATAATCAAGTGAGCCCATTTAAAAATTTAATTGTTTAAACACAACAAAAACCCCTTTTACTTAAGGCCCAAAATTTTTTTAGGCCGAAACAAAATTATTTTCGCCTTCGGCCAAAATTTTTTTAACGATTCTCGGAGACGGCCCTGCGTTCTTTAATGTAATTCTTAAATCTTTTAGGCCTGCTACAATTTAGTTAGCTTTAGTAACTTTATAGGCAAACACATTGTTGTTCACATTTACGTTTAGTTGGTTTTAGCTCAGTTATGTTATGTTCGTGAATTCTGCGTCTATGCTATTAACGAACAGACATAAACATATAAACAAACACCAACACAAAAACTCTATTCGTTTAATTGTTGGTGTCCGATTGTTTGTTCGGTTAAAGATAAATTAAAGAACACGAACATGATCCGTTTGTATTCGTCCAGCTAGTATAGCAACTAAAGTTATTTTTTTTATTTTTATTTTTTTTGGGTATTAATACGCAAACAGGAAAGGCGACTACTTCCGATATCTTGCTGAGTTCAAGACCGATGACGAAAGAAAGCAAGCTTCAGATCAGTCATTGAAGGGCTATGAGGCATGCATAAATAATAAATTTTATTATTTAACATATATAGATTACTTATAAATTATATAACATGCAATGTTATTATATATGTTTATAGGCTGCTTCTGCATCTGCAAGTACAGATCTTCCTTCAACTCATCCGATCCGTCTCGGGCTGGCTCTAAACTTCTCAGTGTTTTACTATGAGATTATGAATTCTCCTGAAAAGTAATTAAACCTTTTTTTGGAATATGTTATATGGAGTATGGTATTAATTTTTTTTTTAAATTTGTTTAAAGGGCTTGTCATTTGGCTAAACAAGCGTTCGATGAGGCGATCGCAGAGTTGGATACATTAAGTGAGGAATCATACAAAGATAGCACCTTGATCATGCAGCTGTTGAGAGACAATCTCACTCTCTGGACTTCTGATTTGCCTGAAGATGGTGGTATTTAACAAATTTTTTTTTCTGGCAATTTTAACTGATTTTATCTGATGCGGTTCTAGTTGATGGTATGCCAGCCGCCACATCAGATGCCACGTATGCAAAACATTATCAATATATTACCTGACGTGGCATCATGCTAGTGGTGTCAACTGTGTCGGGTTGTGGGTTGGCAGTTTGAAATGTACAACTTGCACAAGACCCATGTTTTAATTCCAGGGCCGGGTGGTCGACTAATCCCGGCCCGACACCCTGATAAGCTGTTTTTTTTTAATAAAAGTTATATATATATTTTTTAAAAACATCAAGGCCAGAATTTTTTTCACCTTCGGCCCAAAATTTTTTCACGATTCTCGGAGACGGCCTTGTTTAATTTGTGTCAAAAAACATCAACTCTAACTTGCATGCACTTAAAAATCTTGTTAACCCAAACACGACCCGTTTAACCCATTTATCTAAACGTGTCAAACAGGTTGGTGGGTAATAATTAACTTGTAAACTTGTTAATCATGTTGGTGGGAATATTGTAATAAAATGGGTTAAACGAGTTAGTGGATTGGCTTGTTTAATTAAACAAGTAGGCCGGTTGGTCAACCAAAACACAGCCCATTTATTAAACATGTTAGATATAAGATATGACAACCCAAAACCTTATTCGTATGCAAAACATGATCAATGCATTCAGGCCCGACTCATGGGCAAGTATAGTCAGGCGATTGCTTTGGGCCACCAATTGTGAAAGGCCTCCAAATTTAATTTATTTCTTTTTTGAAAGGCAAATTTAATTTATTTTATATACACATATTAATTAGTTCAGGACCTGAGAACCAATAATATGTTCTGTCTACTATGTCTATTGCTGAAGAATTGAATGTACACTTTTTTCTTTTTGTTAAATTTACCCCAATTTTGTTCTATTAACCTTTTTTAAAATTCCTTTCCTTGCCATTTGTTTATTTTTCTTTTGCTAAGCTGTGATATGTAATACGCTTAAATAATTTTTTGTAAGTTTTTAGAAAGGCCTCAATATATAAAAATTCTAGCTTGACTACTTGAGGCCTCCAATTACGTTAAGACGACCCTGAATGCATTAGAAAATAGTAATAGCTATTGAGGTTAATTAATATTGGATTTAATTTTTTTTTAAATAATAAAAGGAGATGTTTTATTTATTCTACCACACCTTATAATCTTGATTAAATAAATAAGATTGATTAAAGAGTTGCCATGCTTTACTACAGGAGATGAAAACCCCAAAGCAGAAGAGGCAAAACCAGCTGAACCAGAGGTTAGCATCATATATTTAGTTTCTAGTATGTATGTATTATTATTTTAACGTTATTTTCACGAGATTAGTAAAATAACGTCCTATTTGCGGTGCGCACATATAATGTATATATGTTTGAACCCTCGGGTGGGCAAAAGTGAAATTGCACTAATTTTGACATTATTTTACTAATCTCGTGAAAATAACGTTAAAAGTGACGGAAGGTTAATCGGACATTATGTGGTGGCGTTGATAGCCGAAAGACAAGGGTGCATGCACCAATCGGAGTGTTATATGCCTTATGTCCAAGGCTTGATGCAAAACTACTATGGAGCCGTGGGTCTCACCGGAAACAGCCTTTCTATTCCTACGGGATAGAGGTAAGGTTGTCTACGTATTACCCTCCTCAGACCCTACTATAGCTTTGCTATTGGTGGGATTTACCGAGTACGTCGATGATGATTGTCATTGTTGTTATTATTATTATTATTATTATAATTATTATTATAACTTGATAAAGGATTTGTTTAATTAAGTTGTAAACGTGCTAATCTTATTGCAGAAGAAGCCGTGATGACGAAAACAAGCTAGAGCTCTTGCCCTTAATTAAACACGTAGTGTTTTAAACTTTGAAGTTTTTCTAACTTGCAAAATGTGGTAGCTTCTTATTATTATTGTTTTATGAAAATGAGAATTTTTTTATTTTTTTTTATTTTTTTTAGGTTAACAAAGTTGATCCAGATTGATCTGCATGATCTATTAAGTTCAGTTTTGTTGAACTCATGTTCTCCATGCCATATTCTTCCATTTTTTATTTTAATTGTTATTGTTATATGGGCATTGTTTTTTTCTTTCATATTCATAGATCCACAATCCTCATTTCAGATTGCTTAACAAAGTTGTTTATCTATTTATTATGTTTCGAAACAATATGATCTATAACAAAGTTGTCGTTTAAGATACGATAAGTGAGGATGGAAACGGACCACAAATATATCTATACGTGTTGAAATTACTGGGCATGTTTGTATCAGACATAAAGTTCAATATAAACCCATATTTTTTTAATTAAATTAATAATTACACGCAACTTCATGTGAATGCCAACAAAGTATTTTAACATGTTTAAGTTAAAACAATACACCTCATGTTTTTCTAAATCAAATAAATATTCTCCATGTCATCAAATATATGAAAATCCCACAATTGCACATATCATGAGGTGAACATTTAACATGTTTTCCTTTTACTATGTTCTTTCACTTTATTTTCTCTTGTTAGCAATTAAATACAATTTCAAATCTGTACATAAAAACAGATGAATTAAGGCAAGTGGTTTTTTGATGTGTGATTAATAAAAGAATAACCGGAAAATGAAATTGGTTGAAAGTAAATTTAGATACTCATGACCTCTTAACCACTTTCTTAATAAAAATGATGTTATTTACTTTAATAAATAGTATTTTCATCCTATTAACATATTTGTTGTTTTACAAATATTAATGGTAAATTTGTTCACCCGGTTATTTTGACCCGGACTTGTTTTAGTACGTTACAAGAACAATCGATTTTGTCACCTCTAACTTTCTCCACACTTTATCTTTCCGGTATTGTTTCAGATTAGCAAAGACAGCTTAGAAGTTTATGTTTAAGAGCAAATTAATCATAAAATTATGAAATATATATTCATGGTTCAAGTAGTCAAGTATTTTGCAACTTCATCTTTCTTGATTTTTGGTTTTAATCTCTTGAAAATTGACATAAATGGAAAATTAAGCTTCATTTGCACAATAATTTCCCATATTTTGCACAAAATTAAGCTTTATTTAATTTAATTCCTTTGTTGGTAAGGAACAAAAGGTGGTCAAGATTTGTAAAGTTTTAAGAATAATTTATCTATTGTTGAAAGCATAAAAAGAACACAAAAGAATTTGAAATTTCAAAGGTTTGAATGGAAACCAACACAACACCTCTTAACTCATTTTGTACCAAAAGCAATATTATGAATACTTGCTTTCTTTCTAGAAAAGGTTTGTATTTTAATAGAAGAGGGCACTCTTGTCTTAACTCTTAAGGTGTATTCCTTAGGCTTGTTGCATAATATGATAATAGACAATAAATTATACTTTTTGGTACACTTTTAATATCATATATTAAGCAAATGAATCTTGATGCCTACCCAAACTATATTTAACTAGATTTTATGAATCTTGATTCACAAGTCTTATTTTTCGTTTTGTTTACAAGTTTGTTCTAAATCGATAACTATTCAAGTCTTGTGACCAACCATATGAGTGAGTACCGAGCCACCAAGCATTTTGTGTGTTTTTGTGGTCCATCCGTTTTGAACGAAATATGTGAGAGTAGGAAGAAATGCGTTTTTGGTTATGAGACAATCCGGACTAGGGATGACAATAAAACCCGAACCTGATAGGAAAACTTGAAACTCGACATAATTGGGATGGGTAATACCCGACCCATTAGGGTTTGAGACAGATTTGGGATTAGTTTTGAATTTTTTCATGGGTCTGGGACGGGTTTGGGATTTGCAACGTACCCGATTATCTGACCCGATAACATTGATCCATTTACCCAATTATATACCCGATGCACCCAACATAACTTTTTCTATATTTATCTGTAGTACTCAATATATTTTAAATATATAATTTATTGAAACTTGTTTATGACAATTATTTGAAATATTTTATTTTTATGGTAATCATTATTTGTAATCGATAAGTTATATTTTGTCAAAACTGATAGAAACCCGATGGGTTTTGGGTTTGGGATACCCAATGGGTATTTTGACAAAACTTGATTAGAAGCTTGAAATCCGATGGAAAAATCTGAACCCCGACGGGCAATTACCCGATTAAAACCCGATGGGTTTGGGCAAGCTTTCATAATCAGGTATAGGTGTGAGAATACTTAAACCCGTCTCATTGGCATCCCTAATCCGAACATGTGATGACGTGGGTGCCATTTTTAGGCTTCCGCATGAAGATGCATCAATGATTTTTCTTTTTTTAAATATTTTTATTGCATTTGTTCTTTTCATGCAATGGTTTTAATCATCAGAAAGGTTTGAGTTTATCAAAATATTAAATCACTATAACCCAAGTATTAAGTTAGAAAAATATAAAAAATAATAAGAATTTCGGGGCATTCCGAGAATTGAACTCGGGACCTCTCGCACCCTAAGCGAGAATCATACCACTAGACCAAATGCCCAAAGTTGTCTTAGTTTTCTGCATGTTTTCATATAAACTTTTAATTACATTACATGAAACATAAGCAGTTTTTGTGGCTGCTAAATGTATCATAAAAGGTAGGGTGATAATTTGTTCACAGCAAGTTATAACATTGAAATTAATATGGTAACAAAAATTATAAGAAAGCATAACACAATAATCGCATGGAGGTCGACACTCACATGTAGGTCGGTAGCTCTAAACCTAGATCTTGCTACAAACATAGAAAGCAACTCACAAAGGACTCGGTATCAAACCGTACATGTGATAAATGAATGAAGATTAGAACTATGCGGTAAACGTGAGAAAAAGTGAGACGTTAAAAAAACAAAGAATACATCCTTATATAACGAGTTAAAAGTACCTACTTGAACCTGTGAGAAAAAGTGAGACGTTAAAAAAAAAAGGAAAGAAACAAAGAATACATCCTTATATAACGAGTTAAAAGTACCTACCTGAACCTATATCTTAACATGTGTATAAAGGTACCGAGATAAAAATTGTGGGCAAATGTAAGACATGATAAGACATTCAAAAGAAAACACATAACGAATCGTGCGGCTAGAACTTAAATATCTTCATTTATAAAGTGCCTTAAAACAATTTTAAAATAATGCAAGTTATGCTTATATAAGGTAAATTATTTTATAGCACTTTTAACCTTTATTTTGGCCAATACTAAAGCATTACAACTAGTTTGATTATTACATTATAACAAAATTTTGATAAAAGTACAGAAAAAGATTTTAAAAAATCTATTTATGATAAAATAATAGAGGACTTAAGAATGAATTGGGGATAAAATTAACTGCAAGTGTATAATAGTACCCCAATACAGAACTACAAGTACCAACCATTCAAACAAAGATAAAAATACAATAAGTGAATTAGATATACAAAAGGCTGACTCTAAACCTATGGAACCACCAAATACAACCGATAGTTGCTCCCGAGATTACAACCAAAACCGTGGTGAAATCTCGTCCGTACATATCATATCATATCACATCATATTGTGTGAACTCTAGATCAGCCTTGACCATACCAAGCCCTGAATCATAAGGGTTAGTAGCACGAACCCACTTGCGGTTTGTTGGATGATCACACCACTCGAGTTATCATTGAGACCAGTTGAACCCGAAGGTGCCATTCCGCCACCTGTTGTTGGGTTCACATTGATCCCAGTCCCAATACCGGTGCTAGTGCCTGTGCCATTCCCCGTTCCAGTCCCTGCTCCGGTCCCCATTCCAGTTCCAGTACCGGTACCCGTGCTAATGCCAGGTGGCGCGATGGTTGGATTTGTTGGAGTTGAAGAGCCACTAAGATGAAAATAAAAAAAAGAATATTGTTATCTCCAACTTTAAAGAAGTATTAATTATTACTACCACATTATTGCGTCTATAGTAAGAGCATCTCCCCCCAGTAGAGAAATAATTGGTTTTTGGTGACCTGGCATGGGGCAAACGAAAGGAGATGGATGGAGACAAATGTTTGTGTTAGGTTTCATTTGCATTCTCAAACGTTTGGGAGGTGGGTTTATAGTGGCCCCACCACAACCACTACACACTAATCATGTATATACACACACACACACATATTTATATATGCATATTTATTATATTTTAATGAGGTTTAGATTGGTTTATGGGTGGAGAAAAAGTGGGGTTTTTGATGAAAAGTTTAGAATATAATATGACGAGAAGGTGGATGTTTGAATTAGTTTACGGGTGGGGATGCTCTGATAAGAGTAACATCCATCCATCATAAAAGGTACATTGGGACCTAACTTACCATGTGACAAGAAACCAAATTTATTTTAGATTTAACAAACAATAACCTAACTTATGCAATGGGAGATGAATGTGTACTTTGGTGGACCTAAATTATTTTTCACAAGGTCACCTTTGAACATGTGTGTGTGAATGGTACAAAAATAAAAGTACTAGAAACTAAAATAATTTGACAAAAAAAAATGTATCAACACTTAGTCCACAATGAATGCATAATATCATTTTTACTTTATTGTCTACAAATCACCTTTTTTTATAAAAAGATTCTCCTTAGACATGAAGAAAAGGTTTGGACCATGTTGTCCCTACATGATTAGGGTAAAAACGATAGTTAAAAGGGTTTATTGTGTAAGGAATTTAGAGTGATTTGTGACTTCTTTAGAGTCTTTAATCATAGTCTTTAATCACAACCAAAAACAAATTCGTGTGACCGTCTAGTGGGCTAAACGGATCAATGTGATTTTGCTAGATAACATTTGTTTTTGGTTGCCAGACTAAAAACAACACAATTAAATGCGACTCATCTGTAGCTAACGCGCCTAAAATCACGTTCATGATATTTAAGAATAGATGCACTTTATATGCCCAACATGACACGCCAATGTACGTACGATCCATCTAGATGTTACATCAACTAACCATAATAATGGTAAAACCGGTCTCAAATCTTGAAGATGGTGGCTGCTAACAACTCAGAGGTGGGAATCACTCCTCCCCCCCTTTTTTTTTCTTAATTTCATATACCATTCAAAAGGTATCATATTCTTTCAATCACTTTGAAAAAAACACTCACACCAACTAATATTTCAAATCTTAAAGAACAAAAGCAATAAATAAAGATTCAACTTTTATAATCAATCAAACACAAGATCTAAAAAACAGTAGTTTAAAGATAGAAGGGGACCAGATTTCAGAAACATACCTTGAAGTTCCAGAGAAACAAGCAGAATTCACACCTGTAATCATCAAGAAAATAAATTTTTTTTAAACAAAAAACTTACAAAGATGGAATGGAAACTTTTAAATTAAAATTTTTAACCATAAAACATACAAAGATGGTAACTTTTAAGAATATAACATTTGTTAAAAAAACATACAAAGATGAAAACTTTCAAGTGAAATGATCAAGAAAATGAAATTTCTAAAGAAAAAACATGCAATAGAAATTTCATGTGTAATCATGAAGAAATTAAAATTAATATAAAAAAGATACACAAATGGTAACATTTAAGTGTAATAATCAAGATAACAAAATTTTTAACAAGAAAACATACAAAGATGGTAACTTTCAAGTATAATCAATCAAGAAAATGAAAAGTGTAAATAAAAAACATACAAAGATGGTAACTTTCAAGTGTAATCATCAAGAAAATAATTTTTTTTAACCAAAAAACATACAAAGATGGGAACTTTCAAGTGTAATCATAAATCATACATCTTGACATCTAAATAATTTTCGTAATAAGCAAGATAGTGATTACATCGAAACAGAAAGCAAGCGGGCAATAAGTTGCGCCCCTTGTTTATATGCAAAATCCAGTCTTTTAAAAAATAGAAATTTCTAAACAAAAAACATACAAAGATGGGAACTTTCAAGTGTAATCATCAAGAAAATGAAACTTTTTATTAGAAAAACACACAAAGATGGAAACTTTGAAGAGGGGTAACATACAAAGATGGTAACTTTCAAGTATAATCAATCAAAAAACTGAAACTTTTACTGAAAAACGTATAAATATAGAAACTTTGAAGAGGGGTAGGATGGTAAATTACCAGATGGGGGTGATGAGGTGACAGTGGCTGTGCCTGAGAATGAACAGCTGAGTGGTGTTTGGCCCTTTTTCTGGTAATAACTATTGACTGCAAAGTTGCAATGATCTCTTAAAGTATTAGGGTTATAACAAGGTCCATTTTGATTTATTTGTTTACAGTCAGCTCCAGCTCCACAAGCAAAATCTATGTTTTGTTGAAGAGCAGTGTCACTTACTCCAGTGTTGCATACACAGTAACTCGCACCTGATGGTTTTCAAATAATAACACCAAAAATTAAATTAAATTAAATATTACCAAAAAAAATGATAATAATTTGGGAACTAGCAAAGATACACAAACCCATTTGAGAACTAAAAGAGAAAAAAAAAAACCATTTGAGAAGTATAAAGACTGCAAAAAATCCATTTGAGAGCTATAAAAAAAAAAACATTTGAGTGATAATGTGATATAAATATTTCACAAATAACCCATTTGATGATTTGAGAGCCATAAAGATTGAAAAAGAAAAAAAAACCATTTGAGTACTATAAAGATTACAAAACACACATTTGAGATTTATAACGATTACAAACAACCCATTTGAGAGTAGGGGTGCAAACGAGCTGAGCCCTGCCTCGACTCGTCTCGTTTAACTTGCACGAATTTCGAGCTCGGATCGTTTCAAGCTCTATTTTCAAAGCTCGGGCTTGGCTCAGTATATTTTCATGCTCGGCTCATTAATTTTTATATATTTATAATTATTTTTATATTTTCTGTTCAATGATAATTTTTTGTATAAAATAATATATATTATTTAGTTATTAATAATTATTAAATATATATCTTAAAAAAATTTAATAAATGACATGCTCGTCCATGCTCGCTGGCCGGCTCGAGCTCGGTTTATTAGATGAGGTTACTTTTAGGCTCGAGCTTGGGCTCGTTTATTAGATGAGCTCACTTATCGCTCGAGCTCGGGCTTGACTAAGCTTGGCTTCATCGAGCATTTTTACGAGCCGATCTCGATTTCAAGATACCCATTTGAGCATTTGCAAAAACACACAAACCCATTTGAGATCAAGCATAAAAAGAGCAAAAACATCCATAAATACTCAAAAAGATTAATAATAATAATAATAATAATAATAATAATCTTACTTGAACAGCCAGTTATGGCCAAGAAAACCACCACATGAAGAACAAGAGCAATAACATTCATGATTGAAGCCAAATTATTAAAGCAACTAGTGATCTAAAAGTGTAGAGGGAGGAGGTAAAGAAGTGAAGTGAAAGAAGATTTATAGATGAAGAAACGTGGATCGACTCACTGGTAGACGATCAACTTTCCTCGGGTGTGATTATGCTATTTCACCGATGGTTCTCTGGAATCTGGATTCTTCCACCTACAAAATGAACAACACCGTAAACTTACCCCTCAGAAAGGGACAGAGGGGTCCTCTTTGGGGTAACCCTCTGGTGTGAGAATAAGAATTTGTAGGAGAAGATAATAATCTGAGAGTAAGGAAATTGGAGTGTATTGCTTAATATAGCTGAATACTGTGTAATAGGGTATATGTCTCCTTGTGGAGTTGATGTGGTATTTATAGTGTTAGGGTTTCCAATGATTGGGCTCAGACCCAATTAGGGCCTTGTTGGCCTCCTCCTATTGCTTCGCGCCACGTGTCCTTGGGACACCTGGTGCTTTTTCATTGATTAATTGCACATGGGTTTTGCTGAGTTGTCCACCTTTCATTGGCAGCTGTCAACATCAGCATATTCTTATTCCTTAAAAAGATACCTTCTGGAAGGTTGTCTGACGTGCACAATCAAGGTTGCCCTAATCCTGATTTGGATAAGGACGAGGTTGATTATGTGCATGTGTGATATGCGCCTATCCTGAGGATACGCGAGGTCTTCTCTTTATTCTCACGCGCAGATGTTTCATGCGCAGATGTGATATGCACAAGCATGTGATATGCGCCACGCGCAGATGTGATATGCGTCACGCGCAGATGTGATATGCGTGAGCATATATGGTGCGTGAGCATGTGATACGCGTGAGCATATGTGATATGCGCCATGCGCATAGGTTTTGGCTTTGTGCCTTCATAATGTCTTGATTTCAAGCCTCTTGTCTATGTCTTTGTGGGTTGACCCGCCTCGCTCGGTGTCGAGGCGGGTACATACCTCTTCAAGCCCCCCCAATCTAATGTGTGTCTTGTCTCGCGCGAGCGAGGTAAGATAGATATTAGACTTAATAGTTTGCTCTTTTAATAGGGTTTTGTCTTTTCTTCTTATTACTCATCGGTGCGCGAAATTCTATCCTTTTGGTTGAAAACGAATCGTCCCTGTACGTGGTTGGTTGTTGCTGACATGCGTCAGTGATGGAGACGTGTCAGACTTTTCGTGTGCTCGAGGTGCTACAGTTGCCTTTCATGTCCCCTCACATAGTGTCAGGAACACGTGTCGCGCTCGCGTTGGTCCGTACCTGCGAGTGGTGGCGCGTGAACTCTGGCAGCACCTGTCTCGTTTCTTTTCGTGTCCCCTCACACAGTGTTAGGGACACGTGTCGCGCTCGCGTTGGCTTACACCTGCGAGTGGGGGCGCGTGAAGTCCGATCAGTACCAAATTTTCTCTCTCCTGGGCCTATAAAAGCAAGCCCTTAGAGTTTTTATTCTTCATCTTCTTTGTTGTTTATCCAGAGCTTTGTATTCCGATAGATTTCCGTTCTTCAGAAGCAACTTGTGCCTGACTCTGTTGTATGTCTGATAGCCCAGACAACACAACCTCCCCCAGCAATCGCCGTGTGAAATCGCTAGTAATGTCTACGTTGAAGAAGACCGGCAAGGGGAAGAGGGCTGCTGAGGCCTCATCGGAGGAGGTAGGGAAGACCAAGGCAGTGAAGAAGTGGGATGAGATCCCCTGTAAATTGAGGCAGTCCGATTTTGACAGCCTTATCGCCTCTCAGGGTTTTCTCCCTGAGTATGGCTGCATGCTGCCGGCGGCCGGGCAAACGGCGGCGGACCCGCCCACCGGCTATATATCCCTTTATTGCCATTTTTTCACCCACTGCAACCTTCGTCTCCCGATGACAAGGTTTGTGGGTGCGCTGCTTAAGTTTTATAGGATTCATATATCCCAAGTCCATCCGTTTGGACTCGTGCGCATGACTCACTTTGAGTTCATGTGCAAATCTCAACGCGAGGAGCCCACCCCTCGGCGCTTTCAGTTTTTTTATAAGCCCAAGATCCAAGATTCTTGGTTCTCATTTATTCCTCGCAGTCAGAAGGTCAAGTGCTGCACTGTTTCATTCAAGAGCCTTCATGACTGGTCTGAGAGATTTTTCTATATCAGGGCTGGTGTGATCCCCATCCGTATGACCATGCGCGCGATCTCTTCTGCGCCTGCGGATGTGGGTGTCTTCAAGAACTCAACTGGCGCCTGGGTAAAAAAGTTGACTGCCGAACCATCCCCCGCCAAGAACATTTGCGAGGAGGCGCTGGTGGGGGTTGGTATGAGCAGGAGGTGGGCCGACAGCGCGACTGAGCCCGTTATCCAAGTTGACGGCTTGTGTAAGTTAACTCATTGTATTACTTCTGCGCGAATATAATTCGTTTTGCTGATATCATTTGACTTGTTTTGTGCAGTCAGCAAGGAGTATGTCCACGCCGCCTATGATGAGCATATGGAGGGTGGCTCCGTCGCGCTGGGCGCTGGGGAGGTTGGCTTCCCCGATCGCTTCGATGACATGTTCATCCCTGTTGATCTGGGATTTCTCTTTGACAGCGATGCGCCTGGTAAGCCTTTGTACTTATGCTTATGCCTTTATAATACCAGATTTGGCTAACCTTTCTGTTGCGTGTATTGTAGACGCGCTTGAGAACTACGAGCTGGAGCTCGCGGAAGAGGAGGAGGAGGAGGAGGAGGAGGCTGAGGTGCCCCAACTAAAGCGTAAGGCTAAATGGAAAGCTGGCGCAGGGGCCAGTAAGAAACAGAAAAAAGATGATGCCCCTGTTGTTTAGGATCCTCCTACTCAGGCGAAGGGACTTGAGAAAACCCAGGAGTTTACCTCCAAGTTTTCCTTGTCTTCCCTGCCTCAAAAAGTGGGCAGACCTCCTGTCCACACGAGGTATGCTGCCGCTACCTCCTCCATTCGCGGGGCGGAAAAGGGAAGCGGCGTTGCGCCTGCCGTTTCCTCTTCGACAGGTATACTTTGCTTATCCTTTATGGTTCTATGAGCGCGATTCTGATAGAATTACTAATGAATCTTTGCTCACTCAAATGTTTGTAGAGCCGGCGACCTTGGTGGATCAACCTCAGGCGCAACAAGGTGCCGAGGCTGCGCCGGAGGTCGCTTCGAAGTCCCCTGTTTTACCCTCAAAAAAGGGGAGAATGGACTTCATGGCGATGTTTAACTCGCGAACGGCGTTGCGCCAAGGTATGTATTGCACTTTTATTTTCTGAGTTTTTTCTTTTTAGATCAAGTCAGAACCATTTCTTGTTGTTGATTTTTTCATAGGAGTCATTGCTGGCGTACAAGCTGCTGGCGGCCCTGCTGGCGCCGGTGCCAGCGCCGTTGGTTATGCTCCTGCTCGTGCAAGCACTGAATCTCCCCTCATCGGGATTACTAAGGAGCAGGAGGCCGTTTTACGCGCCAATCTGGCGGCATCGAGACCTCCCTCACCTCCTGCGCGCAGCCCTCCTCGCGAGACTGGTTTTGGTTCTTCCAGGTCGCAGGAGAAAAGGCCTGTTTCAGAGGAAGATGAGGAGGTTCAACTTGAAGACTCCGACGGCGGCCGCGCCAGCCCTGCAGCGCCACGAGATTTCGCGGCGCAGTCTTCTCGTGGGGCTGGCGCTGACTTTTCTGCTTCATCCCCGCAGGTATTGGTTCGTTTTTACTCCGCTGCGCGGACTTCCATATTAGTGTTTTGATGACTTAGATCATTACTTTGTGTTTGCAGGAAGCCGATCACATTTACCGCCCGAGATGGAATATTACTGAGGACAGCACATTTCAGTCCATGGGTGTGTGTGCGGACTTCTGGGCTCATTCTGTGCCTCCAGCTGAAAGGAGGTTTCAGGAGGACCGCGCTCGCGATGACTTGCTCAACGATCATCTGTTTGCTGGGTTGGCCTTCTTTGCTACCTCCCAAGAGCTTCGCTATGATTACGTAAAGGTACGTGATGCTCTTGCGGAAGCCAAGCAAGAGGCTAAAGTGTCTGCTTGGCATCTTTCTGATGCTCGAGAGAGAGCTGAGAAACTCCAAGCAGAGCTCAGCGAGAACAGAGCAAGTGCCAACACCGCCTTCGTGAAGCGCGGGCATGAGCTACAGGCTGCGCGGGAGAAGCTACAGGCGGCCGAGGCGGACGCGGCCAAGTACGCGCGTAGAGTGCGCGACTTGGAGCTGGACGCGGAGGCGCGTGACCAAGCTCTTGTCCAGTCTATAACTGACAAATCATCATTGGAGAGTGAGGTTGCGCGCCTGAAGAAGGAGCTGGCGGCCGCGCGGGCCGAGAAAGATGAAGCCTTGGCGACGGCAGCGTCTAGCCAGGAAGCACTCGATGTTGCGCGAGCGGAAAAGGAAGAAGCCTTGGCGGCAGCAGCGTCCGACAAAGAGGAGCTGAAACAGACCAAGGAAACTGTTGAGTTGTTAAACTCTCAGATTCCTGCCCTAGAGACGACTGTTTCTTCTCTCGCGCAGGATCGCCAATGGCTAGTCTCACAGGGTATGACTCGTTGCGCTTATGCGATGAAATACTCAGACGAGTTTCAGGCCCTTGTGATGGATTGCAACGCTGCCTCGCGCTTGGTGGGTCGAGCTGAAGGGTTCAAGGATGGTTGTGAATATAGCGCACTGAAGAAGAACCCATCCGACTACCCTTACCAGCTCGACGTTGTCTTCGCGGATATGGCCGAGATGGGGGAGAAGTATTTGAATACTCCCATTCCTATCCTTGCGCAGGTATTTTAACTTTAATGAGATTACTTTGATTTATTTTCCAAGTCTTTTTGTACTCATATTTTTCCTTATGATTTGCAGATATCCGCACTTGCTGACCAGCCCGATCTCGGCGCGCTAAAGAAATTACTTGACGAGTGCGAAGGGGCTGGTGGCGGCGATGATGGCGCGGGGAACGCTGCCTCCGCTAGCGGCTCTGGCGTGGCCAAAGGATCCGCTCCTGATACTATTGTGATAGAAGACTCCATTCAGGACGAACAACTTGACTATGGTCAGTTTGGAGATGACGAGGAGCGGGCTGCGCCAGATGCTGAGGGCAGTGATGAGGACGATGAAGAGGCTGACGTCGATGTGGAGAATTGAGAAGCCCTTCATGTATTTTTTTTTATTTGTAGTTTGTATCTCATCATCTTGTAAACTTGTAAATTTCAATGCTTTGGAATGAAATTTTGTTTTTCCCTTATTCGCATTTTGCGCATTCCCCATTCATCTCTTTATGTTGCATGTTTGCTTGTTGAATATAAGATATGCTTGCACATTGAAATAAGAACAAGGTTGTAAGGAAATTATTATACTTAATCCTTGTCATATTGTAAGTGATTTTGCCATATCTTGATTATGTTGACACGTGCTTTGGCGTTTCATTATTCCTCTTTTGCGCGACGTTATCGCGCATTTATTATAGGGAATTATGAGTTTTTTAGCCTTTACGTGTCAGTATGTGTTACTCAGATATCCATTACAATTTCTTGCGCGACCTTGACCTGAGACCTTAACAACTATGTTTTGGCATTTGCTTTGCCTTAGTTGTGCTTAGGTATTTTTATGGTCAGGCTGCGCAGCATGTAGGATGGATGTTGTGAGTGATTTGAGCTAAGGCTCACATTATTGGGCTAAGGCCCTGAGCTAAGGCTCATATTATTGGGCTAAGGCCCTGACGTTTTAGAGTTAAGACTCGTTAACGCGTTTGAGCTTGAAGCTCGCGCATGTATGTTTTACTTCGTTTTATTTTTGTTTTGATGTCAATACAATGTTGTCATATTGCTCAAAATTAATAAAGGGAAGTGTGAAACATGTATGCAAAAGGTAATAGAATCCACATTAAGAGAAGATAGTGCGTATCATTATTCATAATGGCTTAAAAAGCCTTGATTACAAACTTGACAATTTTTACATGAAACATTTTCTAAGCTGTGCCGCGTTCCATGCGCGCGGAATCTTCTTTCCATTCAAATCTTTTAAAGCGTATGCGCCTTTTCCCAATTCTTCCGAGACTTGATAAGGTCCCTCCCAATTGGGGGACATCTTTCCCGGGGGTATCGCGCGGCTAGCTTCATTGTTTCAAAGGACAAAATCATTCTTCTTGAAGTGGCATTCTTTCACGCGCTGATTGTAATATTTTTCCAGTTTTTTCTTGTATTTGGCTTCACTGATGATAACCGCCTCTTGCGCCCTTCAAGCAAGTTGAGATCCAACCCCCTTTCGCGCTCGTTATCGATCTTGTTCATCATGAGCACTCTATGGGATGGGCATCCAATTTCTGCTGGAATCATTGCCTCCGTTCCATAGGTTAGGCTGAACGGGGATTCGCCATTGCTGGTTTTGCTTAATGTCCTGTGCGCCCACAGGACATTAGGTAGCTCGTCGACCCAAGAATGGGATTCTCCCTCCAACCTTTTCTTCAGCCCATTTAGCAAGCTTTGGTTCGCGCGCTCCACTTGGCCATTCCCCTGAGGGTGGTATACTGAAGTGAAAATTTGGTTGATGCGCAATTCCTTGAGCCAGCTGGATATCTTCTTGTCAGTGAATTGTTTGCCATTGTCGCTCACAATTTCCATGGGAAGGCCAAAACGGCATATGATGTGGCTCCAAATAAACTGCTTCATCGCCTCGGCTGTGATTTTTGCTAGTGGCTTGGCTTCGACCCATTTTGTGAAATAGTCTACTGCCACTACCAAAAATTTTACTCGGCCTTGCGCTTGCGGTAGGGGACCCACAATATCGATTGCCCATTTGTGGAAAGGCCATGCGGAGGTCACCGGAATCAAGTTGTTCTTTGGCCGCATGGTGTTTGGCGCATAGCTCTGACACGCTTTGCATTTTTGGATTTCTTTTAAAGCGTCCAAGTACATGCCTGGCCAATAGTAACCTGCGCTCATTGCCTTGGCAACCACCATGCGCGGGCCAGCATGTATTCCACAGATTCCTTCGTGTATCTCTCTGATCACATAGCTTGCTTCCTCAGCATCTAGGCATTTCATGAGCGGTCCAAGATAAGAGCGTCGATATAATGTACCCTCAAGCAGTTCATAGTTCTGCGACTTGTGTCTTATCTTCCTCGCCTGTGCGCGATTGTCCGGTACCTTTTCCTCCTTCAAGAATTCCATTATTGGAGTTATCCACGATGAAGGGGTTGTATGAGTTACAAGGACAGATTTCGCTACCACCGACGGGTTGCTCATTACTTCTACCCTGACATCTTTGCCAAAGTGATCGAAGCTGGTTAATGCCATCTTACTTAGCGCGTCGGCAGATTTGTTTTCACTGCGCGGAATATGAATGATTCTGAAGCAGTCAAATTGCTCGATGAGCTTTTTCGCCTGCTCTAGATACAGAGGCATGGTGTTCTCCTTGGCATCATAAAGGCCATTGACCTGTGCTGCTACCAAGTATGAATCAACATGGGCCTCTAGCTTTTTAACTCCGAATTTGTGCGCGATGCGCAGGCCAGCCAGCAGGGCTTCATACTCAGCTTCATTGTTGGTGCTCTTGAAGTCCAACCTGATGGCGTAAGTATATTCATGATTCTCTGGATCCACCAGTTTGAGACCTGCGCCGGACCCTTCGTTGTTTGAAGCTCCGTCAGTGAACAATCTCCAAACATTTTCTTCATCATTGGCTCGCGGAGGGTCTACCTCGCGCTGAGCCTCTTCAATTTTTCCTTCGGGGATTTCTGCGATGAAATCAGCTAAGACTTGTCCCTTTATTGCTGGACGGGGCTTATAGGCGATCGTGTGTTCTCCTAATTCCAGCGCCCATTTTGTCAGCCTTCCTGAGAGCGCGGGACGCCGCAAGACTTGCTGGATGTTGTAACCAGTCAGAACTTCAATGGGATGACCATTGAAATATCTATGCAGCTTGCGCGACGCGTGTGTTAGTGACAAAACTAACTTTTCCATGATGGAGTAGCGCATCTCGGGATCTTTCAGCACCCGACTCACATAGTATATTGGCGTTTGGATTCCCTTGCGATCCACCAACAATACTGCGCCGATGGCGCGCTCTCCTGCTGATAGGTACAATGTCAAAGTTTCACCAGGAAGTGGAGCTGTGAGCGCGGGCAGATTTATCAAACATTCTTTTATCTCACTGAAAGCTTGCTCGGCCTCAGGAGTCCACTTGAATTGGCTTTTCTTTAGGCAGTTTTTCAATGTATCAACGAATGGGGTAGATTTGCTTGCATGGTTCGCTTGGAACCTGTTGATTGATACCAATCTCCCATTCAACTTTTGGACTTCTTTCATGGTGGATGGCGAGGGCATGTCAAGGATGGCCTCCACCTTTTCTGGGTTCACCTTGAAACCATCCTTGGTGACCATTACACCTAGAAATTTTCCCTCTTGTACGCCGAAAGTGCATTTGCTCGGATTGAGCTTCATGTTAACTTCCTTTAGGCGCCCAAGGATTTCTTCGATGTCTTTGAGCATTTGTTTTTCCTCCCTGCTTTTGATCACCAAATCATCCACGTAGACTTCTAGGTTTCTTCCAATTTGCTCGCTGAAAACGGCATCCATAAGTCTTTGGTAGGTGGCTCCCGCATTCTTCAAACCAAAGGGCATTTTTGTGTAACAAAAAACTCCCTTGTCGGTTCTGAAGGCAGTCTTGTCCTCGTCTTGTGGTGCCATTTGAATCTGGTGATAGCCCTTGTAGGCATCCAGGAAACATTTGAGCTTGAATGGCGCCACGGAGTCCACCTTTGCGTCGATGTTTGGGAAGGGGTAACAATCTTTTGGGCATGCTTTGTTGAGGTCCTTGAAGTCAATGCACATCCTCCACGACCCGTTACTTTTCTTTACCATCACAGGATTAGCTACCCATGTCTGGTATCGTATCGGGCGTATGATGTTTGCGCGCAGTAGATCCTCAACCTGCTCATTCATGGCCTTCGCCTTCTCATCCCCCATGACTCTCTTCTTTTGAGCAATTGGCTCTACAGACTTGAACGTATTGAGAGAATGTTGCGCCAGGTCTCGCGGAACCCCAGTCATATCGGAGTGTTGCCACGCGAAGACCGACATATATGCCGTGAGCAATCTTTTCATTCTCAACCTCGTGTCGTCTGATATCGTAGCGCCAATTGTGATTGTTTGCTCCGGGAATTTCGGGTTGAGAATCCATTCCTCTGGCGCGTTGTCTGCCATTGGAAGTTTCATTCTCCCTTCCCGCGGAGTATTTGTCACTGCACACAAATGATCTCGGTATACAAAAGTTACACCTGTTGGCGTTGGGAACCCCAACGCGCCGTGCGCTGGCGACGGTATGGCGTTAAATTGGGCAATCGTTCCTCTACCCAAGATCATATTGTGGCAAGAAGTTGTGGGCAAGACCAAGAAGTTGACAACTTCGGCTCGCTTGTGTTTCTCATCCCCCATAGTTAGCTCAAATTGTATTTGACCTAGGGGATGAATGATTTCATTTGAAACACCAGAGATTGGTGCATTCACAATTTCAAGCCTTGCTTGGTCTGCCGGATCCAGTTTTCTGAAACATTGCTCATACATGATGTCTGATTCGCTGCCAGTGTCCACCAGGACTTTTGACACTTCGTAATGAGCAATGTGTGTAGTGATGACAAGAGGACTGCTGATAGAAGGGCCTCCCCTGATTCTTGGGAAGATTACTTGTTGCTCGCGCCAATCTCCTTGGATTTGCGCGCTTCTCTTTCTTGATGTTTGCCCTTGCCTTCCTCCCTCGGCTACACAGATTCTTTTGAACTTTTTGCTGGCAGAGGCTCCTTCTAGTTGTTCACTTTCTGGTCTTGGGTTTTTCACCAGGTGAGCCAGCTTGCCTGATTTCACATCTTTTTCAATTGCATCCTTCAAGTGATGGCATGCATCAGTGTTGTGTCCTGTGGACTTGTGAAACTCGCAGTACTTGCCACTGTTTGATGGTCCCTTGTAGTGTAGTGGCTTGGGGCTTTTGAACTGGACATTCTCAGTGCTTAACACTTGTGAAGGCGTTTTAGTGAGGGGAGTCCATATTCTTGGCAGAGGTCTGTTAGGATCTCTGCCGCCTTCCCTCTTATCACCTTCTCTGCGATTACGAATGTCTTTTTGGGGCTGAGGTGAGCTTGGTTGCGCCTGCTTTTCTGCGGGAGAAAAACTGGTTGGTTGCAACCTGGACCATACAGTGTTCTGTTTGCCCCTTCTTTCGTTGCTGCGCGGTGCCTCTGCTTGATGCCCTATTTCTCTCGCTCTATCTTGGGCAATTTGTTTTTCATTTCTCGCGAAGACTCGCGATGCTTCCATTAGCTTGGCCCAAGTGGTTGGCATGCCATCTCTGCTTACGAGAGCTCGGCGGAGTTGATCACTGCGCGCGCCTTGTATAAAGGCCACGCGCAATAGTTGTTCAGTGATACCTCCGATTGCCAGAGACTCCTGATTGAAACGAGTTATGTAGTCTTCAATCGTTTCATCATTCCTGCGCACGCAGTGCATGATGTCATCAGGGTCGCGCGTGTGTCTACGCTGTTGTACGAAGTGAGCTTGGAACTTTTCCAATAGTTCCTCGAACCCATCGATTTGCCCAGTAGGCAAGCTTTCAAACCAGACACGCGCCGCGCCCGTGAGGCAGCGAGCAAACATGTGACACCATGTTGGCATCGTCCAGCTTTCTAGGTTTCCAGTGTTATAAAAACCTTGTAAGAAATCGTCTGGATCTGTTGTGCCGTCATATTTGCCCAAACCACTTGGCATCTTGGTTTTGTGCTGAATGGGGGCCTTCGCGATGCGCTCAATGAATTTTGAATGTTTCACCAAGATGGCTGGCCTGTACGGTGTGGTGACGTCCACTTGCCCTCTCACTGGTGGGCTATATGGTGTGTACAGATCCAGATCGGCTTTGGCTCCAGGCGCCATGTTCACGTGCGCGCGGAGCTGTGATCCTCCTGCATGAGTATCTCGCGTCTTCCTCATGCTGTGCACTTCTTCATCACTAAACTCAGCGTGTTCAGTGTGAACAGAGTGACCCTCTTCCGGCGCGCGCGCCCTTTTTGTTCCTTGAATGTTTTGCTTATCAAACGCTAGCCTTTGTGTTAAGTCGGCTAACTTTTTGTTTTTGACCATCTCATTGTACTTGTCCATTAGACGTCGTTGCTCGTTTATGAGCCATTCTTTAGGGTCATTGGTTTCATCTTCTGGACCCATTGGTCCTTTTTGTTTCGCGCCGGTAAGATTTTGGAACGTGAGATCGTCTGGAGGAGTTTCAGTCTGGCCATGAGAAGTTGTGATGAAGGGATGGTTACTGGTGGTGCGCGTAGAATCACGCGGCACCCTCAGAAACTGCTGTCCCTCATTAACATCCTCACGCTCAATATCCTCCAGAACTTGATCGCTGTTACGAACACCAGAAACCATGGTGAAAATTTTTTTTTTAGAGAACTGATGAGATTTTGTTGCCGTTGTCCCACGGATGGCGCCAATGAAGAAACGTGGATCGACTCACTGGTAGACGATCAACTTTCCTCGGGTGTGATTATGCTATTTCACCGATGGTTCTCTGGAATCTGGATTCTTCCACCTACAAAATGAACAGCACCGTAAACTTACCCCTCAGAAAGGGACAGAGGGGTCCTCTTTGGGGTAACCCTCCGGTGTGAGAATAAGAATTTGTAGGAGAAGATAATAATCTGAGAGTAAGGAAATTGGAGTGTATTGCTTAATATAGCTGAATACTGTGTAATAGGGTATATGTCTCCTTGTGGAGTTGATGTGGTATTTATAGTGTTAGGGTTTCCAATGATTGGGCTCAGACCCAATTAGGGCCTTGTTGGCCTCCTCCTATTGCTTCGCGCCACGTGTCCTTGGGACACCTGGTGCTTTTTCATTGATTAATTGCACATGGGTTTTGCTGAGTTGTCCACCTTTCATTGGCAGCTGCTTTTTCATTGATTAATTGCACATGGGTTTTGTTGAGTTGTCCACCTTTCATTGGCAGCTGTCAACATCAGCATATTCTTATTCCTTAAAAAGATACCTTCTGGAAGGTTGTCTGACGTGCACAATCAAGGTTGCCCTAATCCTGATTTGGATAAGGACGAGGTTGATTATGTGCATGTGTGATATGCGCCTATCCTGAGGATACGCGAGGTCTTCTCTTTATTCTCACGCGCAGATGTTTCATGCGCAGATGTGATATGCACAAGCATGTGATATGCGCCACGCGCAGATGTGATATGCGTGAGCATATATGGTGCGTGAGCATGTGATACGCGTGAGCATATGTGATGCGTGAGCATATGTGATGCCTGAGCATGTGATATGCATGAGCATATGTGATATGCGCCATGCGCATAGGTTTTGGCTTTGTGCCTTCATAATGTCTTGATTTCAAGCCTCTTGTCTATGTCTTTGTGGGTTGACCCGCCTCGCTCGGTGTCGAGACGGGTACATACCTCTTCAATAGACAACAATAATATGAGAATGATGGTGGTGAGTGGGAGTGGTGGTGTCAGGCTATTCGGTGTGGAATCATATTACTTTTCTAATGATTATTATAATAATATTCATGTTCTTTTTAAATAATGTTGGTGTTGTTTTAATATTCGAGTGAGTTTTTCGGATATTAATGTTTCAGAAACATTTTTAAGGCGAAAACATATATTGTAGGAAAACATCTTTGAGTCATGTTTTAAACTTGAGACCGTCAAGATCTTAAGCCTTAACCATCATCCTATGTTGTTTGGACCATAAACTAACAACAATCATATTTAATCCACCACTTGTGGCTTAGTAGTAGGGGGCTTGGGTTCTCCAGTGGATAGTGGATGGGGGTGTGCAACGGGTACGATCCGAACCGGAACTAGTTCGAACCTGGAACAGTTTAGAAGGGATTTTCAAACCCGGAACCAATCCATCAACATATGGCCCGGCTCGGGTTTTAAACGGGTTCTGGAATGGGTTTTTAATGGGTTACCCACGAACTTGGTTTGCATGTCTTCCTGCCCATTCTTGACTTCCAGCATAACTAAAAAAAGCGTGATTTCCTACACAAACATGCAACGTTATGCTTTAGCAAACAAGTTTTCTAATATCACACTGAATATAAGAACTTACGGCATTTGCATATAAAAAATTGAAAACCTCAAACGTCAAACATGTGATGTTACATGAAATAGCAGATGTTGAACTTGAATATATAATATTATGTCACATAACACAATTGACGTGAAGAATTGACGTATTTCGATATAACTGGAGAATGATTGCTTCACGGGTTTGCGGGGTTCCATCATATTTTGCCGGGTATGACTCGGACCGGACCTTTTCCCGTTTGATTCGGAGTTCTTGCAGAGCGGAACCGTGGAGTACCAGACACGAGATAGATCTTCCAAAGAACAAGGCCTTTTTCCAATTCATTTGGGACCCTGCAGATCCACTCCTTTTCCAGAGAATTTCCAAACCCGGATCCCAGACTGTATATGGAATACGGGATGGGTTCACAGGTTTAGAGGGACGGGTTCACGGGTTTGGTGGGTGTGACCCGTAAAATGCTCACCCCTACCAGTGGAGACCCAAGTTCGATCACCACTTGTGTCACTTTTGATGGATATTCATAATGAAGGATTTGAACCATTGTGCAAGGTTGTTAGTTTGAATCTTGAGCCCACCCGAATTTTCGTCTTACCGTGTTTTGCTCCTGGGGCGGCACAACAAATGTCAAGTGACATCCGGCGATATGTTTTTCGGGGAAATGTTTAAGTCTAACTTTAAAGTCAGCGTGAATCCATCTAAACAATATAGTTCGGCCAGAATGTGACAACATTGCTCTCCAAATTTGAAGGTTGTGGCTGTCTGACCACAAGAAATTCGCGTTTAAAAAAAAATAAAAACAAAAAACAACAATCATACTTTTTTTAATGATTATTAATATTTATGTTGGTAACATGGATTTGAGATGTTTAAACTAGTGTCAGAACATGTGTGGTAGGATCTTATGTCTTTTAACGTCTTTAAACTCATCTCTGTGGTTAAGGTTACCTTAGGTTGGTTAACTTAACCAAACCAATAACATCTTGCTTTTACCCTTTTCTTGCTTTCTTTATATTAAGAAACTTTAAAGTTGGTACACCATTTTCTTTTTTTCATGAGTTAACAAATAGGTTATGTTTAATGTATCACAGGAGGGTTATATTTAGGAGATTAATATATCAAAAAGCATGAAAAGTCATTATAACTCCACATATGTATTATGAGGAGAGAAAAACATGTCTATGATTAAAAACATAAAGTTTTAAAGGAGAGATCATATGGGTTTAACAGGTCGTTATATGGGTTAAACGTACAACATTTTGAATAAATACTTGAGTTGGGTGTATCGCTTTTAAAGGTTTTCATGAAGCGTGAATGCAAAGCACATCAACCCTTTATTAGTTTTATCTAATTAAATATATCAAAATTACGCTCCAGACTAAGAGAATAAAATATTTATTATTTTGTTAGTGTTTTTAAAGATAATGAAATATATAGAAGTCGTTTGCGTTTAGAAAATGGTGAAACTAGATACAAATTCAACAATGAATTTTTTTAACAACAATAAATTGTATAAATAAATGAAGAAAAGACACTGGCAAAAGTTAACTTATGAAACTAATATCAAAAGTTAACTTATGTTAGTGAAAAAAATTATAAGCGTGATAACTTTTTAAAACAAATAACACTCAAATATAATTACTCTTTAAAAAAAAGCAAATTGGATTATAATAATCCTAACTTTCACCTATTGTCCGGCAGTGAGCCAAACTTAAACTATAATTTCTGACAGTCCCAACTTTTATTATATTTACCTACAACAATCCCCATCTAACATATGCTTAACACCGTTAGTTTTTTATGAGTTGGACTGTTGATGTGTTTATATGGACATGTTGATGTGTAAATACGTTAAATATTTTATATTTGGCACCATGTGTTAACATATCAGCAGATCCATATAGACACGTCAGTCGTCCAACTCATCAAAAACTAATGGTGTTAAGCATCGGTTAGCTATGGATTGTTGTAGGTAAATATACTGAAAGTTGGGATTGTCAAAAATTACATTTGAAGTTGGATTCACCGTAGGGCTAAGGTGAAACAATTTGCCTAAAAAATCATAAGTAATGTAATTATTAAGAAATAGTGAGTTTACTTTTCACTTTTTTAAAAGAAAATGTGATGGTGAATAAGTTTTAATTAGCTATAGCTTTTGTAGTATTGTGCAAGGGCCAGTGTATGGTGCAAGCTTTATAATGATATACCACTATAATTGAACCCTTCTTTTGGTGGTTTGGTATGATTGGGGGTGTGGGGTTCACATTTACCATATGATATCACTACTAAATTTTCATGAATTGGACATGTGTCTTTCATTTTAATTTTAGATTAGAAAAATTCCAAATTGCTTCTACCAACACTTGGTCCAAAAGGTTCCAGACCATCCTCTCATTTTCTCTTTGTATGTCACTAGGGTTAATGTGAAGACTTGTAGCACCCCTAGTATCAAAGTGTTTAGAAGGCCTTTCTTTTTATGTGATTGAAGGTCTAAAGTCTCATGATGAATAAACGTGTATATTTAGAATTATGATTATAAAGTGTGTGAATTGGCCCTAAAATAAAATGTATTTTAAAACTAAGAAAATTGGTTTTAAATGAACACAACTATGCTTTATTGACAAATAATAGTCTTAACTTTGCTCTTACCAGTCGGCCGCCTAGCGACTTTTACAACCTTGAACGGTAGTTTCACATATGAGTTCCCCTACCCTTGAATATGATCATTGGAGACAGACATTGGTTGATTGCTTGATTGAGATACTTGTGGTCTATGTACGTCGCTAAGTGACGGTGGTTGATCAAAAGAATAGTTATTGCTACCTCCAGATGTTTGAGAAGCCATGGGTGGCCTCACAGCTCCCATAGACGGTGGTTTCAAATACGAGTTCCCTTGGCCTGGAATATGATCACCAGAGGCCGACATACCTTGATTGCTTGGTTGAGATACTTGTGGTCTACGTACGTCGCTTAGCGACAATGGTTTACCATATGAATAGACGTTGTTGCTACCTTCGGACAGAGTGTCAGCTGACCCCTGTGAAAAAAAAATATATGTTAAAATCTCGATCGACCCCTATAAAATTAAATTTTGACACCGACCTTGTTGTGACCCCTGTTAAATTTTTTTATGGGTCCACCACTGCCTCCAAGTGCCGGTACCGCATTCCCGTTAGCTTCAAGCTGTTCAAAGCTCGTCATCGCAAGCGATAACCAAGAGGGAGGTGGTTGGTCGAGATTCATTTTGCTGATAGGTTTTGAATTTGGAAATCGGATGTATTCTTGTATTGTATATAAACGAAGCAACGAAGGAAAGAAGAGTAAGCAGCCAAGTCAACGCTGGTCAACGCAAATACCTATTATTTATTAATGATGAAGCTTCCTTTGTCTAATCATTTGTCCTATCCCAAGTTTTCAACGGCCTTACACCAAACCTAAAACATTAAATGCTCAAGATTATTAAAACCGGATCAGACCAGCCAGTTTATCTGGAAACCGCTTAGAACACAGGCAGAGCCGTCCTCAAAAATCCATAAATATTCCGAGGCTTGGGGCGAGTTTAAAAAATGGTCCGCTAAAATATAAATTCAATAACTCATATACAATTGTGATTACAATAAGCAAATACAAGTATTGTAGTAAAATGATCTAATTTAAATACTTAAACGAATCATGAGCCTCTTTTGGCATTATTGGAAGCAAATCCTCAATCAAGTTTTTATAATCCACACTCTAATATATCATCTCTATACCAATAATGACTTAAATGTGCTAAAGGTAATTGTAAATTTATGATTTAAATGGGTTAAAGGATATACGTTGTCACATGAGAGAAATCTCATATAACTAAATAAGTAATCAACAATAAAAAATGATCAGGACATGAATTTAATAACTTCATTTGTACGAAGATAGATTTTCTCTTAAATATTGGAGGGCTAAATTCGTTATTATGTGGCAACTTTAACTTTCTTACAATTTTATTCGTTATTATGTGGCAACTTTAACTTTCTTACAATTTTATTCTATAAAATTTGGATTTTTAACAACTTCATATGGTAAATATAGATGGGGTTTCAAATATCAACCTTGTATCATTCTCTTTGTATTTGTAGTCACCCATTGAGCTATTTTGATAAAAATGAGATTAGGTTTTTGGGATTCAAATTAGGACTTTTTATGTATATAGACGCCCATTTTGTTAAAAATGTTATAAAAAATGCATGGGAAGAGACTTGAACTTGCAAACGGGAGGAAACATACATACTTTCCCACACCACCATTTATATTTTGTTTATCTAAACTAAAATTATTTACCTAAATATATAAAAGATATATATTTGTTTAATATTTCAGGCCCTCAGGATGACCTATCCGGGTATTGGGCCGTCACCCACCCTGCCCCTCCCTTGCTTGGGATATTTGTGGTATATCTACGTTTCTTAGCGACGGTGGTTTACTAAACAAATAGATGTTGTTGCTACCTTCGGATGTTTGAGAACCGACTAGTGGCCTCACAACTCCCCTAGAAAGTGAGTGTTCATTGTCACAAAAGTACCCCGGGTCAGGGAATAAAGACCGAACACCCGCTTAGCTAAATCTTTAATAGCTATTGGATAGACAGTGGGTTGTTGGTTTGTCTCAGGGCTGTATCCGATAATCACTAAAAATTTTTAAATAAAAACTCCTTTTAAAAAAAAACTTAAAAACTCCTAAAGAATTAACTTTAAATTTTTTTTTAAGTTTCTTATTTTTTCATTATTCTTATATGTTGTTATTGCCCTCCCCCCCCTAAAATAAATCTTGTTGGTAATCCCGTCGGTGTAGTGCACATGTGTAATTCTGTGCATTGCATATATGCAAAAGTGGTGTATTGCATAGAATACAACGCTATTACACATATTTGATACAACTATTGTATATATGCAATATAAGACTAATACGCACATCGAAACACATTAGTATGTATGCGTAATACAACATTAATGCACATGTGCACTACATCGACTTTTATTTTTTATTTTTTTTGCATATAATACAACACTACTATACATATACAATACATAAATATTGAATATATGCAATTAACACTATTGAATATAAAAATACATAGTAATACACATGTGTAATACAACAATATCGCACAGTATTACGTATGTGCATCACAAAGTTTTTTTTATTTTATTTATTTATTATTTATTTATTTATTTTATTTTTTTCGAGTGAAGGGTAACAAAATATAAGAATAATAACAAAAACGGAAATTTGAAAATATTTTTTAATTTTAATTAAAAATAATTCTTTAGGAATTTTTAAATTTTCTCTCTAAGGATGAGTTTTCTCTTGATCCTCTTCCTATATATATACACACACATATATATACATATACATATAACATGATAAACTACACGCCTAAAGGAAGCAACGTAGCAAAGAAGTAGCAAAGAAGAGGACCACCGTTTTGAGGTAAGTTTTACATCAATCGACTCGTATCCTCATTTCGATTAAAAGCCCTAAAATATCAGTTTGAAATTTGGAGAAAACTTAAAGTCGTTAAGTTTTGTTTAATGGAGGTCCAATGAAAACAAATTGTATGAAAGTTGGGACCAGTGACAACTACTTTAATAAGTTGGAATTATTATCGGCCAATTGCATTAAGTTAAATTGTTAAAATCCAATTTGAGAGTACACTAAATATAAAATACAAAGACATAATTACTTTGGGTCTAATATTTACCCAAACTGAACCAAAATGAAATTATTTGTCATCGAAATCCATACTTGATACAATGCATAATTCATAATCCATGATTACACAAGCATCTTCCCCAAAAAAAAACAAGAAAAGGAAAGAATAGTAGAAAATAAAACCACCAAAAGAAAAAAAAAACTAAACAAATAATTATACTTCTTCTCTTAAATGAACAAGTCTAATTAAGTTGCTAATCACTTGAATTGTAAGGGATGATGATGAGGATAAATCGTACATTACCATGACAAGTAAGAAAAAGAATCAGGATTTACAAGGTATGAGAATCTTTTAAAATTCCGGAGTCCGGACTAGTAAAAAAAAGTCTTAAAACAACGTTCTCAATTATATGATAAATAATATAACACTTTTACCAATTGTATTGCAATTCCAAAGCCAATACAGACTTGTTAAGAATAATAAACAAGTTACTAATATAATCTATAAAACACAAAAAGTTTTTTCTTAGAAAATAAAAGAATATCACTTATGGGAATTGAATCTGTTGCCTTTGCATGTATTAACTAACACTAATAAACTATGAGTTATTTTGCATGCATTTGTTTTAAAACAAATTTATGTGTATATATAAGTGTCTAAACAATTATGGGCTTATCAGGAGATTGTCCTGGGTGTTCTCGTCCCTCAAGTTCCCTTTGCCCCGGCCCTGACCAAACACTATGTGCTTCAAGGGTTGGTCAACGTCGTTCCCACCCGCATGCTTCACAAACTCGGCTGCTGTGAGAACGCTCTTCTGACAAAAGCACATTATTTTCACTTCTTCGCCTTTTCCATATTCATAAAGAATCCCATCTATGGTTCGACCACCTAGCCCGTCTTGCTGCGTGAACACATATGGGTTGTCCATTGTACTATATTCGAATTCTTTCCCTTGACCAGAACTCACGGGTAGTCTCGCATATGGGTTAATCTCCTGTCTTGGAATATGATCACCAGAGACAGACATTGCTTGATTGCTTGCTTGAGATACTTGCGGTCCATGTACGTCGCTTAGCGACGGTAGTTGGCCAAAAGAATAGTGATTGCTACCTCCTGATGTTTGAGAAGCCACTAGCGGCCTCACTGCTTCCCTAGAAAGTGATTGTTCATCTCTAGTAGCATGGACCTCAAGAGTTTCCTGATCAAGGCTCGTCATCGCAAGCGATAACCAAGACGGAGGTAGTTCTTCGAGATCCATTTTGCATACGGGTTTTGAATTTGGAAATCAGATGTATTATACACGGAAACTACGCGTCTACTCGCCAAAAGGAAGCAACACAGCAAAGAAGAATTAAGTAACCATGCAAGTCAAAGTCAACGTCAACCCAAATACCTTCTAATAATAAAATCCTAAATTTTGATATAAGTTTATCAAATTGAAAATAAATAATCTCACCTTTTGTGTATTGGTGGCCGATAATAACCACAACTTTAAAAATCACTACCAACGGTTCAACCTTTCAACCATTTTTGTCTCAATGGTCCTTCGTTAAAAAAACACTTAACGTTGTTACGTTTTTTTTTCTAGGTTTCAAACCGATGTTTTAGGGCTTTTGATCGGAAGAATGATACAAGCCAACTGATGTAAAACTTATCTCGAAACGATGTATCAAATGGATTGATTTTTGTTAATTGGAAATTCAAACACCCGAATTGAAACACTGTTCCGTAGTTTGGATCACCGTTTCGAGACAAGTTTTACATCAGTTGACTCGTATCCTTCTTCCAATCAAAAGCCCTTAAACATTGGTTTGAAACTCGGAAAAAAAACATAACGGCATTAAGTGTTTTTTAACGGAGGACCATTGAGACAAAAACAGTTGAAAGTTTGGACCGTTAGTAGTGATTTTTAAAGATAGAATTGTTATCGGTAAATACATAAAAGGTGAGATTATTTATTTCCAATTTATCAATATAACTAAATAAAAACTTTTACACCAAATGAAGCATTCAAAATGTATTACATCTAATAATAATGAAAAGTAGTGAACTAGTGATTACATCCTAAACTAAATAATTAATCAATATAAAAAACAACAATAATAACTGTATGGGTATGGTACTAAACCCGGTTTTACGACCCTAATTTTATTATGTTTGGCTTATTTTATTATATGGACTAATACAATGTTATTGGGCTGAGGGGGTTTTGTGGAGGTAACCCTAACTGGGCTAGGCCCATTAGGGTACCATGATGGTGGCCATGAGGCTCTCTATATAAGGAGGTCTCCACCTCCTTATTAAGGCGTCATGCTCAATAAGAGCCACCACCACTTTTTTGTGTCTGTAAACAAGAGATCTTTGAGATTTCTTAGCAGTCACCTCCACGCCCCCGAAAAACCATTGCAGGTCTCAAGCAACTGGAGAAGAAGATCAAGACATGGTTCGTTCATCTCGAAAATCCGTGGAAACATCGTCATGGATCAGGTCAGATTCATTTCATGCTTCGACATTGGCGCCATCCGTGGGACGGCAACGAACTACCCTTCGATCTCCCTCTCGGTTGTCAGACCTCTCCCAGGAAAAACCCAGATCTGGAAGTTTACAGAAAAAGGCTTCAAGGCTTGTTCTATTAAAGCTCAAAAAGATCCATAGATCTAAAGGAGGCTTCCAGATCTGTGCAAAAAGAAACTGCCTGATTCGAATGATCAGGTCTCCGGATCTGTGATGGTTTTAAATCCGCTCCGAGCTTCAGATCTATCTAGATCTGATTTACAGGTCTAGATCTAGATTACAGACCTGGATTTTAGGTTTAAAATTGCAGATCTAACTCTTAAATTGCAGATCCAAAAATTACCAGACTTCCGCCGCCATGAACGCGCGCCCGCGGATTCTCACTCCGCAGCCGTGCATATGCCGCTTCGAGAACCACCACGTGGGTTTCGCGCAAAAGACCTCCACCATGTGGGTTTTGCGCAGAAGACTGCCATCACGCATGCTCGCCAGCGGGTCACCATTCCGCTGACATGCGTGAGCGCCCGTGGAAACCACCGCGGAAACCACCATGTGGGTTTTGCACAAGAGACCTCCGCCATGCACGCGCGCTCGCGAGTCACCACTCCATCGCCGTGCATGCGCGCGTCAGGCCTCGCGCTAAAACTTAAAGGTTGGGAATCCTCATAATATCCCATATGGCTGCGCGCCATACTTAAAGGTTGGGAATCCTCATAATATCCCATATGGCTACGCGCCAAAACTTAAAGGTTGGGAATCCTCATAATATCCCATATGGCTACGCGCCAAACTTAAAGGTTGGGAATCCTCATAATATCCCATATGGCTACGCGCCATACTTAAAGGTTGGGAATCCTCATAATATCCCATATGGCTACGCGCCAAACTTAAAGGTGGGAATCCTCATAATATCCCATATGGCTACGCGCCAAACTTAAAGGTTGGGAATCCTCATAATATCCCATATGGCTACGCGCCATACTTAAAGGTTGGGAATCCTCATATCCCATATGGCTACACGCCAAACTTAAAGGTTGGGAATCCTCAAATCCCATATGGCTACGCGCCATACTTAAAGGTTGGGAATCCTCATAATATCCCATATGGCTACGCGCCAAACTTAAAGGTTGGGAATCCTCATAATATCCCATATGGCTACGCCCCATACTTAAAGGTTGGGAATCCTCATAATATCCCATATGGCTACACGCCATGCTTAAAGGTTGGGAATCCTCATAATATCCCATATGGCTACACGCCATGCTTAAAGGTTGGGAATCCTTATAATATCCCATATGGCTACGCGCCATACTTAAAGGTTGGGAATCCTCATAAACCCATACGGCTTCGCGCCGAATACAAGACCGAACGCGGCTCCGCTCCGTTCAACATGCACACCACCATGATGCTTGGGCGCAGTCGCATATCACATGCTCATGCACCACATATGCTCACGCATATTACATATGCTTACGCATCACATGCTCTTACATATCACAGTCTACGCGCACGCGCATGCAACATCTGCGCGTGGCGCGGGACATAAAGTCTACGCGCACGCGCATGCAACATCTGCGCGTGGCGCGGGACATAAAGTCTACGCGCGCGCATGCAACATTTGCGCGTGGCGCATAACACAAAGCCAGAGCCTATGCGCACGCGCACGCAACATCTGCGCATGACGCACAGTCTACGCGCACGCGCATGCAACATCTGTGCGTGGCGCATAGCACAAAGCCAGAGCCTATGCGCAAGCGACATAACAAATGAGTAGTCTAATCCCAAATCAGGATAAGGACAACCTCATTTAGCAGCAATGAATTAGGGAACTGTCGTGGTATACCACCACCACGTTATCGCAATAGAAGACATCCGAATCTTAGGGCGGGAGCCTAATAATATCCCACATGGCCACGCGCCAGCTTTATTATTCTTATAGCTCGTAAGCCGCAACTCGCGCAAGTTTCATTATTATTATAGCTCGTAAGTCGCCACTCGCGCAAGCTTCATTACTATTATAGCTCGTAAGTCGCCTCTCGCGCAAGCTCCATTATTATTATAGCTCGTAAGTCGCCTCACGCGCAAGCTCTATTATTCTTACAGCTCATAAGTCGCCTCGCGCGCAAGCTTCATTATTATTATAGCTCGTAAGCCGCAACTCGCGCAAGCTTCATTATTCTTATGGCTCATAAGTCGCCTCGCGTGCAAGCCTTATTATTCTTATAGCTCGTAAGTCGTCTCGCGCGCAAGCTTTATTATTCTTATAGCTCGTAAGTCGCCTCACGCGCAAGCTTTATTATTATTATAGCTCGTAAGTCGCCTCACGCGCAAGCTTTATCATTCTTATAGCTCGTAAGCCGCAATTCGCGCAAGCTTTATTATTATTATAGCTCGTAAGTCGCCTCACGCGCAAGCTTTATTATTATTATAGCTCGTAAGTCGCCTCACGCGCAAGCGTTATCATTCTTATAGCTCGTAAGCCGCAATTCGCGCAAGCTTCATTATTATTATAGCTCGTAAGTCGCCTCACGCGCAAGCTTCATTATTATTATAGCTCGTAAGCCGCAACTCGCGCAAGCTTCATTATTATTATAGCTCGTAAGTCGCCTCACGCGCAAGCTTCATTATTATTATAGCTCGTAAGCCGCAACTCGCGCAAGCTTCATTATTATTATAGCTCGTAAGTCGCCTCACGCGCAAGCTTCATTATTATTATAGCTCGTAAGCAGCAACTCGCGCAAGCTTCATTATTATTATAGCTCGTAAGTCGTCTCACGCGCAAGCTTCATTACTATTATAGCTCGTAAGCCACAACTCGCGCAGGCTTCATTATTATTATAGCTCGTAAGTCGCCTCACGCGCAAGCTTCATTATTATTATAGCTCGTAAGCCGCAACTCGCGCAAGCTTCATTATTCTTATAGCTCATAAGTCGCCTCGCGCGCAAGCTTTATTATTCTTATAACTCGTAAGTCGCCTCGCACGCAGTTTTTATTATTCTTATAGATCCGTAAGTCGCCTCGCGCGCAGGCTTTATTATTCTCATAGATCCGTAAGTCGTCTCGCGCGCAGGCTTTATTATTCTCATAACTCATAAGCTGCCTCGCGCGCAAGTTATGTTACATTATTATCGAGATGCGCGCTCCATCTTTTATCAGGCCTCGCGCCACTATGATGCGTGCTATATCTTATTTATGCCAGGGCACCATCATTATCTTAAGGACCGCAGCATGTCACCATCATGAGGAAAACCTCCCAAAACTCAAAGACAATAAAGACAAGGCCGAAGGAAAGGGAAAAAACCGCCTCATGGCCTAACACACCTCATAAAGTCCAGCGCTCCACCTAGACGCTTGCTCGCCCAGGAGCAACGCTGGACTTGGGGGGCTTGTAGGGGTATGGTACTAAACCCGGTTTTACGACCCTAATTTTATTATGTTTGGCTTATTTTATTATATGGACTAATACAATGTTATTGGGCTGAGGGGGTTTTGTGGAGGTAACCCTAACTGGGCTAGGCCCATTAGGGTACCATGATGGTGGCCATGAGGCTCTCTATATAAGGAGGTCTCCACCTCCTTATTAAGGGGTCATGCTCAATAAGAGCCACCACCATTTTTTTGTGTCTGTAAACAAGAGATCTTTGAGATTTCTTAGCAGTCACCTCCACGCCCCCGAAAAACCATTGCAGGTCTCAAGCAACCGGAGAAGAAGATCAAGACGTGGTTCGTTCATCTCGAAAATCCGTGGAAACATCGTCATGGATCAGGTCAGATTCATTTCATGCTTCGACAATAACAACAACGACGATGACAACTTGTTTTGTACCTGACGTGGCGTGTAGTGCAGCTACGCGCATTAGGTTAGTATGAGTTAGGTTGTTAGGTTAATTGGCTTTGTTCAAATGTTCACGTGCCACGGGTCAGGGGATCAGTAGGTTAGCAGGTCATTTGGATCAGGTTGTTGTGGGGGTGTGTGCGGTGCGGTGCGGTTTTGGGCTAAAACCAAACCGAAAACCTTCGGTTTTTAAAATGTTAAAACCGTTCAGTTTCGGTTTTTCGTTTTTCATTTTGGTTTTGGTTTTTACTTTTTACCATTTAATCCTTGAAAATTTTAGGCCGAAAAGAAAGTTTATCGAAAATAATGAATCTACGTAGAAATAATTTTGTTAATTGTTAACTAATAGACTGTTATACATTTGGCCAAAGTATTTTAGTTACTCATATATTAAATTCTTATAAATCACTTAAAATAAAAACTAAAAAAATAAAAATATAGAAATTCAGTTCGGTTATGTTTTTGTTACATGCAAACCGAAACCGAATCGTTTGTTCAGTTTTTATAAAAGCATAAAACCAAACCGTCGATAAGTTTAACAATGAAGTGTGGGTAGCTTACCGTTTCTAGTGGATGGGCATGCTTTGAGAAAGCGCGTTGCTCAGAAGAATAGTATACTCCTTGTACCAGTTGATAGAAATTATAAATAGCCCCCCTGCATATTTTAATATCTCTATTATTAACAAATCTCTTGTGGGGACTGGACCGTTGAAAGGTGAGTATAATTATTATGGATGACTAAATGATACAAGTATGAAACCGAGCTCATACTTAGTTTAATATTTTAATACTTGTTAGGCTGAGGGGTGTGGAGCGCTAACCTGGGCGCGAGAGCCCCTCCGCTCACGCCCCCAGGCGCTAACCCCACACCACCGGGGCGCGAACCGGGGCGCGAACGGGGCGCGAGCGCGAGCCCCCAGGCAGGCGTGAGTGTGGTCGCGGGAGAAGAGAGAGAAAGAGCCGTTGAGCTCGAGAGAAAGAGCCGTTGGAGCTCATTATTTTTTAAAAAAAAAACCTTAAAACCTCTATATAATACCCCAAATTACTCCTATCTTAACCATATCAAAACACAATTTCACCTTACAAACCCTTATATAATATCCCAAACTCCTATATAATACCCAAAAATGTCTGGAAATTGGTACCCAAACCTAGATTCAGATTATATTGACGACGATTTATGGTCGTCACCAGACCAACCGATGTTTTATTCGGGGCCGCAAGAAACATCCGGCTTTCAACCATCCAACATACAACCGTCTCCTAACTTTGTTGTTCCAGAGACACAAGAATCACACGGTGATGCTACGGGAGCAAGAAGACGCGTCCACCGGAAAAACCAACTTGCAACGGACGGGCCAGGACCGGCTTCGACTCCGAGGACGAAACGGAAAACCACTCCGTGGTCATCGGATGAGAAGGAAGCCTTGTGTCGGGCTTGGATAGTCATTTCTGAGGATCGGCGTTGCGGTAATTGTTTTAACGTTTTTAAAAATGATTTTTAATAAAAAAGTTAAATAAAAAAGTTAACTGGAAATCTAATTTAATTATTCATTTTGCAGCCGACTACCAAAAAAGCAAGGTTTTTTGGACAAAGGTTAGGGAGACGTTCTATACGCTCGTTGGGAGTACAGAGCGAAACGCCGATATGATTTCGGGTCGGTGGTCCGAAATCAGAAAATTTGTCGGCTTGTTTACTAATCTTTTCAACAGGAACGCCGGTCGTATGAGACCAAGTGGCAGTGATGATTTGGCGGTTTACAATTTCACTGTCGAAGAGTGGAGGCAGGAGTGTTTGCGGAGGTATGGGATGGTGAAGACGTGGGATGATTTAAAGTTGTGGGAGAGGTTGAAAAGGTGTTCCAAGTGGGTTGAGCTGGTGGCGCCGGACCTTGATGCCGAAGTAGGGCCGAAACGGACTAAAACTAGTTCGTCTGGAGCGTATAGCACTTCCGCCGGGTCGGATTGCCGCGTTGGATTCGACCTAAACATTGCGGGGGAGGAAACGTCTTCACCGCCGAGGAGGCGGCCATTGGGAAGGGACGCCAAGGGGAAAAAACCGGCTGAGGGGGGAGCCGTAAACATCGTCGATCTTTGCATATGACCTTCCATCTTATGGGCTAGCTAGTGGATCTTTTCTTATGTTTAGGACTACAATTAAAAGTGTTAGTTAGCCAGTAAAAAAAAAGAGAGGTGATGTGATTTAAAACTATAAGCTGGCTCAATTTAAAAGAGGGTGTATAGTGTAGATTCAAGAGAATAAAAACGATGTCGTCCAAGGAGATCGAGAGGGGACTAAGATCTCTAGCGGATCATTGCCTTTCGATGCATGCCTCCATCAACCCTCGTCAACCAGTCTCTTTTTCATTCACAAGCTTTAAGTCAAGAGGGAGGAGGGCAGTCGATCGCAATGGGAAGTTGCAATAGAGGACGCTTTTGGTATGTTACTGTCGAGTTGTAAATAAGGAGGTTCGTTAGAGCGAAGCTAGATATAATTATGTCTCAAACCGAATAACATAAAGCAATTCTATGAGTTTTTGTTGTTTTTGAGTTGGAATGCATGCAACTTAATCTTGTAAATGTATGCAAACTATTTTCTATATGTTCAAACTAATAACTAGTTTGAAATTTATTAGATTGCATTCAAGTTAAGTTAAAATGCAATGTTCACTTGAAAACAAAGGAACTTCCAAGTGCCCAAATCATAACCACATCTAACCTTACACTAAATATAAAATACAAGACATAAAATACTTTGGGCATAAAATACTTTGAGCCTAATATTTACATAGTCTAATAAATGAATAAAGACCCACCCACATTGAACCAAAATGATATTATTTGTCATCTAAATTCCATACTTGATACAATGCATAATTCATAATCCATGATTAACACAAGCATCTTCCCAAAAAACCAAGAAAAGGAAAGAATACTAGAAAAAAAACCACCAAAAAAACTAACAAAATAATCATACTTCCTCTCTTAATGAACATGCTTAAACTAGCTCTTAATCTCCTTCAAAGGGATGATGATGACGACGACGACTATGATGATGATGATAAAACATATATCATCATTACAAGTAAGAATTAGAATTAGGGTTTACAACTATGTGCTTCAAGGGATGGTCAACGTCGGTCCCACCCGCATGCTTCACAAACTCGGCTGGTGTAAGAAAACTACCATGACAAACGCACATTATTTTCACTTCTTCGTCTTTCCCATATTTATAAAGAATGCCGTCGATTCTTCTGCCACCTGGACCATCAGTGAAGACGCATGGCATGTCCATTGTACTTGATTTGATTTCTTTACCTTTATTATTGGGTCGTGAGCTTTCGGCTTTAGACCGGGATGAACTCGTGCCACCTTGGTTGGTTCGGTCTTGGCTAGATTGCACACTTGCTATGCTTGCTTCGCCTTCGGTACTCGATCCTGAAAGAAAGTATGTTAATAAATTATAGTTGAATGAAATAAAAGTTTTGTTAATTAAAAAGTAAGGTATAAAAAGTTTGAGAGAATGCAACAACAAACAAATGATTGATAACAAGTTGTCACTTTAAGTCAAAACAAAGTTGACTGGTTTTTAAAACATCAACTTGACAAGTTGGATTGGTTTACTTGGCTTCTAATGTAGTTTAAAGTTAAGCTTAAAGAAACCTAGTGTTAATGGAGATTAGTAACTAGAAAACATCATTAAGAAGATAAAACCATGTTAAATAAGTTTTTGAACACACCTAAGGGCCAAGGATGTCTTTTTTATGTCTTGGGCTTACTAGTTTTTGAAGTATAAGCAACTTTCATAAGATTTTAGTAGATTTATATATATTTACATAATTTTTGGATAAGCAATTTTTTTATAAAATGTATCAGATTAATAAATAAAACTCTGAATAAACATTACCATACACGCCTCGAAACACAACACACGCATAAATAATCAAATTTTGGATTGTTACATCCTACCCTTTCATAACCAAGTCATGTTCAAGCTAATATTTATAACCCGCTTAATTGGTCGTCTTAACTTGTAAGTTGGCATGTTTAACTAAACAAGTCGACCAACCAACCTATGTACTACTCACTAATTCGTTTGACTAATTGGTTAAAACATGCCATATTCAAGTTTTTAACTTAAATATGCCCGCGTTAGATTTATATCACTATAAGTTCTATAACCAATGTATAAAGACGTCTTTAGTTCACCTATTCAACTCGACACCTCAACCAGTCACCCTATCAATCCAACACGATTAATAATTTAGGCATATTAACTAGATTCAAGTATTCAGCACCTACATTTTTGGTAAAAGTACAATTTGATAATTTCGAGTTTATCCATTATTTACCGTACTTCCTAACACCTAAATTTCACATTTACCTTACGCGTAACATTATTATTACCTCGTACATGTTTGCTCTCGCTCGAAGCTTGTGACTCCACGGATCCCGGAACACTTCCATCCGACGTGGCAACACCCGAATCCCACTTCCCGGATCCCAAATTCGGCCCAACCGAAGACCCGACCCGACCCATCGCCTTAACATACTCTTCCCTTTCCACCTTATTCAAATTCCTTTGCTTCTCCGAACGGCGTCGTTTTGCCGCAAGCCGTCTCAAACTCTGAAGCTCCTTCCTCTTCCTCCACTCGTCCTCTGTCTCAACCGGCAACGACGCCGTTCGGATCACATACGACCCTGTGGGCCCCACTTTCTCTTTAACCCCCAAAACGTCGTCGTCTTTTACGACAGGCAAAATCGCTGCAATTGAAGATGACCTTATTAACTTACTCTTATCAACCCCAAATCTTCCACCGAATGATAACCCGAGATTCAGCTCCACTTCCTCATCCGGGTTGGATCTGTTCGGATCCTCCGACCCGGTAAAATTCTCCAACAAATTACCCATCTCGTGTTTTGCTTTGTCACTCATATCTGAAAAAAATTAAACCTTTTAATGATTAAATCGATTCTTCAAGCGTTCAATTGTTCAATTGAGGGTGTAATTGAAGTGGGTTTGGATCCGATTGGAGTATAATCGGGTCATGGGGCGCACCTTGTTGACTAAAGCTCTGTTTTTGAGGTTGGAATTGGGTAAAACGGCAACAGTTTTGAATCAATTGAGGGTGTAATTGAAGTGGGTTTGGATCCGATTTGAGTGTAAGCGGGTTACGGGTCGCATCTTGTTGACTAAAGCTGCGATTTTGACGTTGAACGACGACGGGTTGAATGAATTGATCAATTGAAGGTGAAATTGAAGTGGGATTGGATCCGATTTGAGTGTAATCGGGTTGTGGGTTGACTGAATTGGAAACGGGTTGAAGGAATTGGTGGATTGAAGGTTGAAGAGAGAGAGAGAGAGAGAGAGAGAGAGAGAAGAGAATCGATGAAAGAGGAAAAGAAAACAGAGGCACGAGTGGAGATTGAGAAGATGGGTTTTATAGGTTTGGTCCTTTGGGTTTTAAGTGATTTACATATATTGTAAAGATACTTCATGGTAATAAAGCCTGTCGCGTTGTGGCGGCATCAGTGTTGTAAAAATCGCTAGTCAGGCGATGGCTTGGGGATTAGCGATTAATCGAGATTAATCGGATGGGACTTTAATATATAATTTTCAATATTATATATGCATACATAAACACATCTTGGCCGGAAAATGGATTGAATCTTGGCGGAAATCGCTGGTTTTTTATGGAATCTTGTAGGAAACAGATAATTTTGGTCGCAATTTCGTCGGAAACCGTTGAATTTGGTCGCAATCTCACCAAAAACCGTCGATTTTGGCTGGATTTGACCATTGACCGATTAATTGGCCGGTTAGCCCAAAATTAATTAGTGAAGTGAGGACTAGCGATTAATCGGGGATTGATCAGCGCCAAGTCGAGATTTTTGCAACACTAGGCGGACAGTGAAGAGAGTGTGAACGATATTTATTAGGTTGACTGGTAGTCGGTTGGTCAAATCGGCATTGTGTGGCTGTGAGTACAGGAATTTGGTCGGTATCGGGTTACGGTACCAGAACTAAACTGATGAGAATTTAATCGATAATAATGGTATCGGCACTAAAACGTAAACATGACTTGGTAAGCCCCGAGAAAGTAATATAAAAGTTTTTTTTAAGTTGATTTGGCATGACCATGTTTCAACACGTAGTGAACCGATGCGACTTCAGGTAGTATAGACATGAAACAGTATGCACAAAAAAATTAATGTGAAAATTTTAAAATAAAAAAGCATTTTGAAAAGATGACGTGGCACAACTACGTGCTGTCACGTAAACCAATCAGAAAGTTGCGACACCATGCATGCATATTAATCTATATATAGAGCTGTTATATAAACATGATTGATTAAAAGGACCTGATATAATAGTGGTTTTTAACCACGTGATCGAGCGTTTGAGTTTCATATATAACGTTATGTTTCTTTTATTAGATATTTTATTAAAAACAAAACTAGCTTTCATAACCATAAAGAAATAAGAACGAGAGAGGTTCAAATTCTAAAATTACATCAATCCATCAATTCTAAAGATACTAAATTGGCCATATGATAAAGCTTGTACTTTTGATCGCCTCAATCAAATTATTGATGGACCTTCTCGTTACTAATCGAATATGAGTACATATACCTTCGAGAAAACACCTATGAATGCTTGTTATTAGATCAAACAACTTTAGCGAATAAGATAACAGTAAAAATATTCGCCAAAGAAAGAAATGTCTCTTTGTGACCGCCTCCGATGTAAGAATTAAAAGATATTGAATGACTTGATTTTTCTATCAATGCTTGTATATTTATTAGATATTTTACTCGTGTGGGTCTTAAATTGGTGTAACCGTATTTAAAATGACAATTTCCCATGAAGATGGAGTACCATGGGTGAACCAACACAATCCCGATCACATGAATTAGGATAATGTGGGTTAGACGACTCAAATTATTTGATTTAGTACCGTATCTTTTCAGCATCTAAAGTTCATTATATTGCAAGTTATATTTTATGAAATTTTTAATGCCTTATTTTTTAAAAGGTAAATAGTGTTACAATAGTTTCAAGGACATACATGATTGTTGTTAGCCTATTATAGAAATACATAATATTATACAGAAAAATTTTAGAATTTTGGTGTCGCAAAGTCCCTAGTAGGCCACTTTATAGCACCTTGTTAGTGGCACTTTTTTTTAGTTTATGTCCGTAGCATACATGACAAAAATCAACCCAAAAATCAATTTTGTTTTAGTTCTGGTATCGTAGCGAACATGACGAAAACGACCAGATTTGCGTACACTCACCACGTTTTGTTTTACTTCTACTTCCGTAAAGAACGTAACGAAAACCAACCGAATTGCTCAGGATCGATAACGGTTGGGTTTTATCAACGATCGAGTTTTTCCCGTCGACGCCACCTCATTGATCCACCTCAATATTTATTTATTTATTTTTTGTTTAGTTTCAGTACAATAGCACACGTAACCGAAACCAACCGAATTCGTGTTGACTTACCGTCTCAACGCTTGAAACTAACAACGCTTGGGTTTTACCACAACCTGAATTTTATCGGCCTGCTCAACGCAACACGCCGGGTAAAACACTAGTTACAAATAATCAAGGTTGTTATGTAAACATATAAACCACATGGGTGTGTGATGCAATATCTTTAAACCACAAGGGTAGTTGCAAACAGTACAAAAGTAAAAAAGGTAATGACGAAGGTACCCTTTAAAGGTAGGGTCATATAAGGAAAGTAGCTGTGAGAAAGACAGAGAGGTGACACGTATGTTAAATTTAATAATATTAAATTTAAATATTATCTTTAAACCACGGAAGGGAGATCCACTCTACGACCGGCAGATTTGCTCGTCTTTGGTTGGGCCGGGGGAAAACACGCTTGTGTTGACCTCACAGGGGTATCTCCCTTAGCTGGTTTGAGGGATAATGGGTTTGTAGCTGGGCAAGCAATAAAAAGGGCTGAAACGAAGAAGGTGGAGAAACATGCTAAAGCCTGCGAAGAGAACCAACATGTTTTTGTCCCTCTGGCTTTTGATACATTTGGCTCCTTGGCACCGGAAGCTATCCGTTTTCTAACCAGGGTCCAAAAGGTTGTGCATAGCAATGTGTCGACTCCAAAGGGGCAGGGGTATGTCTTTAGCAGGTTAGGGTTTGCAATTCAGAAAGGGGTGGCGGCGCAGCTTGTTGCCCGCCTACCTGCTATATTGATGTAATATCTATGTTTCATCAGTAGAAATAAAAGGTAAAATTTGGAAAAGGAGTTGTCTAGGTACAGTGGGGTAAGGCAACGTGTCAAATTGTAACACGAGGAATAGAAACTGGCCACGTGTTAGAATGTTATGCTGGCACTACTTTTATGTCTTGCCACGTGACGCCGCAAGGACATTGATTCATTAAATAAATAATAATGATAATAAATAGTTGTTAAATAGGTAAAGAACACAATTTTAATCCGACTTTATTTATGACCGTTTGGTTTTTAATTTTTTTTGGGAATGAGAAAATTCCCAAACTAATCCTAAAGAAAATTAAAAATAGCTCAATTTTTGTTTAAAATTTGGAAATAACCCTCCAAATCTCGTCTGGGGCGACACATTGGGAAAGATCCGACGAGATTTAAAAGGATTTGAATCTCGTTAGCTCTATCTAAATTTTAAGTAATCTCGTCTTTCCCGTCAAATTTTAGGAAATCCCGTATGTTTTGTCCATTTTTAAGAAAAAAAATTTTGTTCTTTTCTTTAACACTATTTCTTTCTCTTCTCACCTCTCTTCCCAATTTTTTTCTATCATCTTCATCATCTTTATCTTAAAAAAAACCTCCAACCATGCAAACCGGATTAAGCTCCGACGACGTTTGAATTGTTTTCGGCGAGCACAAATCCAAGCCCGATAAATCCGTCCATTGGCTTCGATTTGTGCTCACCAGAAACGATTCACACGTAATCGGAGCCCAATCCGGTTTACGTGGTCGGAGGTTTTTTTTAAGGTAGATGATGAAGATGATAGTAAAGAAATTGGGAAGAGAGATGAGAAGAGAGAGAAATAGTGTTAAAGAAAAGGACAATTTTTTTTTCTTAAAAACTAAATGAGGTAGACGGAATTTCCTAAAATTTGGTTAGGGAAGACGAGATTACTTAAAATTTAGACGGACATGAAGAGAGTCAAATCCTTTTGAATCTCGTCTGATGGATTCCCAATGTGTCGCCCCAGACGAAATTTAGAGGGCTATTTTTGGATTTTAAACAAAAGTTGAGTTATTTTTAATTTCTCTCTCTAAAAATGAGCTAGTTTAAGAATTTTTCCCATTTTTATTTATTAAAATTGATTATTTATTTGTTTCGAATATTGGTGGTGAAATAGTAAGAGTCTTGTTCAAAAATAGCTAAACAGTATCGCTTAAAATCAGTTTGTTCAATTTTCAAGAAGAGAGGTGCTAACTCTTTGAGTTGATGAGTTTGCTCGTCTGATTCATCCAAGCTAAGGAGATTATTTAAAAAACTCACCGGTTTTTCATGTATGTATTCATGCGTGCAAGAAATAATAGTTTTTTAGTTGTTATATTTTAATCTATAAATATTTCTTTTATCTATTTCTTTAGAATTTTCGAAATACCTTAGCAATAGCATGATCGATCTTAACTTTTAGTTCATTAAGAGTTGTCGAGCTAAACTCGTTTGTTAACTTTGAGTCTAAGTTTGACCGAAGATGGTTAGGCTTGTTAGGTAAAATTATATATATATTAAAAGGATATTTGATTCTTCTCACAAAATCCCTGTTCAATTTTCTGTACATTGGCACAACTACAACCACTAATTCTCTTATATTTTTTATTAATTTAGCTTATTATTTGTTATTTACATATATTTTTTTAACACTATTAAATTATTTTTATTTCATTTATTTTACTTTTCTTTTCAACAAATTAAAAATATTTTAAAACTACATTTTTGAACCTTCAATTTGGATGAGTGTCACTTTTACATGTTTTATTTGTTGGTTAAACGATTGTCTTAAAGTTTACTTTCGTATTTTTTATAGTTCGTCTTTACAATGACTGAAACTTTTCTATGATTTACAAATATCCAGTTGTCACATGTGTTGTTATCTGTGTTTCGATATTTGATACCGCACACTTAAAGTATGTTTTTATTTTGCTTATTAATATATGTTTACAAACTAGTGTCGGTACTGCCGATACCAACTGAAATCGCTTCGGTTCGCAGGTTTAACGTGCCGGTTTTTTTGGTTCTACATATGATAATTTATTGTATTTTATCACTGACGGGTTTAGTTCTCATTTCGCAACCCGACACCGAATGAATTCGCGTTGATTTGCAACGCGTTCGTTGTTAAACGTTTTCACATATTTTTTACTGTTTGGTTTAACAATCCCGCCGCGAAGCGCAGGTCCTAAATACTAGTTTTGATAAAATAGTAGTAATTTGTTTTGTTCATGACTATAATTTAATTTTGCGAATTAGTTATTCAAATAATATAATGTTTCAAACTAACAATTTAAAATTACTCCTTTAAGTTTTCTATGGAATCGTTATTGTTTGCTAGATTAATGCATATACTCATAATTCATAAATCACAATGTAGCTTTAGTGTACGATTAGGATAGTGCCCGTGTTACACACGGGTAGAACATATTTAAAACGTAATATATATGTGTATATTATAAATTTAGTAAAATGTAAAAGTCATATTTATATAAAAAAGGATACCTTTACATAAATTACGAGACATTAAACTGTTATTTTAATTCAAATACACAACCATACAAATACTAACAAAGATAAATAAAAAGTTAAAACATCTTTATAACTTATAATATGAGAACAAAAAACACATATTAATTGAAAGTTAAGCGTCTAATTAAATCAACATCCAAAATGTTATGTCTCATACACAATAACTGAAATATAACAAAAATAAACATTGTGTAAATTTCAACACAGATACATTAGAAAAACGAATGGGAGCGTTATGATTTTTGAACGAAGCACGTGCCTTTTAAAGAAGAAACGATAAACAATTTAAACCTAGTAAATTTAATAAGTTTTTTAATTCTAACAATAATTAGAATAATTAATATCATAATTACATTAATAAGTTACAAAAATATAAAAGTCAATATCATTGATTAAAATTTTATTGTGAATATGTGGAAATTATATTTATGGAAGGTTGATGACATGGAAGCCTATGTGGACAACTTAAGTGAAGGACATGTGGACAAAATTGTGTTACTTTAATATATTAGTTAGATAGATGTTATAAACTTAACTAGGTGTGTCTAGCTCGTTGCTATGTGGACAGCTTAAGTGAAGGACATGTGGACAAAATTGTGTTACTTTAATATATTAGTTAGATAGATGTTATAAACTTAACTAGGTGTGTCTAGCTCGTTGCTAATTATCGGTTTTATTATAAAAGAATTTTGGTTTGTCGTTCAAAAAAATTGTGATAAACTTAACTCGGGTTAATCAATGATTTGATTATGCATTTAATGCACATATATATAGCCGATTGTTATATCATTTGTATTCTAATGTATCAAAGATGATATTTGTTCATAAAGCTCGGATAACATGACGTCACTAGTATTATCGTCGTTTAGATGACATAATACTACCGGATGATGACTGGATAGCTAAAGACAAAAGACCAACGTTATACTATCAACAAAATACAATTGAATGACGATTGGATAACTAGTCCAAAGAAGATAGCATCCGAAGTGTTGCCGGTTACAATATATAGGCCAAAGTTCATTAATAAGGGTTTCAACCGGCTGTTAACCAATGCGTTTTGTCACTTGTTGAAACAATCTTTTGTCGTTGAAATTACGGCGGTAGTTTGGGATTTTTCAAAAAGATTCTAGATTGGTTCTTTATAGATATGGCAGAATTAACAAGAGGGGTTCCTTATCGTTTATTACGTCAACCCAAAAACAAACGATGTTTTCATTGTTGGATTTGGATCAAATACAAATTAAATTAGCGTGCTAACTGTGAGAATCAAGTAGTGTAATTATATATATAACATAGTGTAATTATAGTGTAGTGTAATTACGATATAATTACATAATTACACTGTTTGTAAATATAATTACACTACTTGCTTCTCACAATTAACACGCTAAAATAATTTGTACGTTAACTTTCCCCTTCATTGTTAACATTCTTGATGGCCCCTTAGTTGTCAATGAAGCTATTTGTTGACTGAAGAATTTGAAAGGCAAAACTTTACTCTTTAAGCGGACTTTGAAATGGCATTCAATATTTTAAATTGGGAATTTTGGACTTGGTTTCCTTTCCTCATCTAGATAGTCGTTTCTCATGAACGGGCACCAACCAAGGAATTTCAAGCTTACCAGGGTGTCTAGCAAGGAGACCCGTTATCGCCATTCTTACATATAATCACCATGGAACCTCTTAACGTCGCAACTAGGAAGCCTTATCTAATGGTTTATCTCGTTTATTGTTTTACGGATGGTGCGATATTCATGGGAGAAAGGTTGATCTCAACTTTCCAGTACATGGCAAGAATATTAGGATGCTTTAATATCGCAACGGGGTACCTTGCAAGTTAACTTCGAAAAAAGCAAAATCTTCAGAGTCAGTGTTATCGCAAGGACAAATATTTTACGATGTTGAGTAGAAAACTTTCCATTTATGTAATGGGATTACCCATTGAAGCCATATGAATTTAGCAAAAAGCCGAAAGCCCATCAGTAACATCTTCCAATGATCGGTTTGTATTGCCGAAATGGATACCAAAAATAATGAATTGTTTTGTGTGGAGAGCGATAAGGAATATATATTGCTAGCTATGGAAGAATGACTAAGGTGTAAGAATAAATATATGGATATATATATTTATGTATGACCATCATTATCATTTATATAATAACGATCAAAATAATTAAATTATACCTTATTATTATATTAGCTAGATAATTGTTGATGTACCATATTACCATTACTTGTTAATCAAGGGTTTCCCCTTGAGTGTATATAAATACATGGAAGAGATTAATTAACATCATAAGAAAAACCTAACCCTCACATTAAGAAATTCGTGACCCCTATATCTCTCCATAATTCGGTTTCATCAAGAACCCTAATCCCCATCACTAACATACATCTTAAAGGGGAATTCGACCAAGCTGGCAATCATGTCGTCTACATCCTTCTCCGGGCAGTTACTACTTCCCCTACTGTAACAGGTATGCTTTACTTATGGGTTTATCATAACATTTATGTTTTCCATTATATACGTGAAGAACTGATCAACACAAGGACGTTATTATCATCAACCCAAAAACTTTGTCAAGTGCGAAGAAAGAACGGAGTTACTAGAACACCTTTTGATTTACTGTGAAATAGCGAGGGTTGAAGTTTCGACACAAATCAAGATATGGTGCAAACTGCCAATACTGCGTGTAACTCACTGGGGCTCCATATAAGAAGCTATATATCTCATGCAATCTATTTGGCAACATGTTGGTGCATGTAGAGCGAGAAATGATAAATGAAGCCAATATCTATATTCACAAGCAAAACTCAACCTTCAGATTAAGAGCTCGAACTAAGCCAAGCTATGATAGAGCTCTATTAAATAAACGAGCTATGCTCAACTTAGATGGGTTCAAGTTTGACTCGACTCATTTACACCCAACTATGAGAAGAGGAGCCGCCTAAGTGGTACTGGGCTCTGTTTTAAGTGGATGGTTTTATGACAACCATTAACTATTTATTCAACATATTTTTAGGCTAAGTTTTGAAAAGACATATCATTACTCATCATTTAAACCTCTAATTAAATAACTATCTAAAAGTTAATCACCACAACCAAAAAAAAAATGAATCAACATAAAATCTTTAACAGATTCAAACACAACAACATACATGTTCTTAAGTTAGAAAAAAAAATATTTACCAAAGATTCTTTGACTAAAACAATAACCACATAGCTTTGAAGTACTTATATATACCTCATAACAGTTTTTGATCCACTTTGTTGGATCATTTTAGAAAGGTTACTACTCAGTAGTAACCTTGAGAGTAATGGTCGCTCCTATAGTTAATTTAGTTATTGTCTTGAGTTTGACCATAATATTGACCATAGTTTTCATGCTCATTGTGCCTGTGACTCCAACTACGTACCTCTGCCACGCCCTTCACCATCACGGCCCTGAAAATTCACATTCCCATATCCATATCCTCCCGGTCCATATGGTGGTCTCGCCGCGTAATTTTGTCCTCCTGTGAGGGCAAATTGGTAAAATCAACATATAGGTAGCTACCCATGCATGTACATGCAACTTGATTACGTGAAATTGTGATCATATAGAATTATTACATGCAACTTGATTGTGTGAAATTGTGATCATATAGAATTATTAAAATTAGATAACCCGAAGACAGTGTTTGGATGTATCTTATTCTTGCTATAATTAAGTTGCAATATTCAGATAATCAGATTTAAAACACAAATCCAAATTGGAACATGAGAATATCTTAAAATAATAATACCATTGTTTTTTATTGGTCCTAACTATCCCATTTTGGTTGCTGCAAGTCCCAACTTTCATTTTGGCTGGCAACGGTCCCAACTTTTACATTCGTTTCTTCCATCAGTCCGCGACTAACTGAGTAGTAACTCCGTTATCTCCTTGCTGACACGTCCATCCTAGTTGTCAAGAAGCTATGACTGGCAGCAACCAAAATGGGATAGTTGGATGTATCTTATTCTTGCTATAAGTTGCATTAATCAGAGATAAATCAGATTTAAAACACAAATCCAAATTGGAACATAAGAATATCTTAAAATAAAAATACAAATATGGCATTTTTACACTAACCTTGATTAGGATATTTCTTGTACTGTATTTCCGAATACCTGCCCGCAAAAGGGATGAAGCGAGCCTGAAAAAAAACGGGGAAATTAGTAATTAAAGTTTATACCATGGGCAAAACATTAAATTAATTACTTTTATGATGATGCTATTATCTAATCAAACAATGCTATATCAGTTTGTAAAACAACAAACATAAACCTCTACTGCATTGCTGGCTGCTTTAGGATGATCAAATTCGACAAACGCGTAACAATATCCATCCTGTTACAAGAACACCAAATTTAAGTAGCAAATTACTATATAAATTGACCATGGTTATAAGATATGAACCAGACCTCAGGGTATGCTTTAATATGAATGTTTATCTGTTTAACCGGCCCAAAAATCTTCATTACGCCAAGTAATGATTCTTGTGTCATGTTTGATGGTAGGTTTTTGATCCAGACTGTCTTACCTGCAACAGTTTGTTTACCAATTAGTGCGACAACTTAATAATATGATTATAAGCAAATGACCTTACCATCATAGATGTTTGCTGAGAATGGCTATTAGGAAAAACAGATGGTTTGGGTATAGCAGGAGACGCAATTGTCAGTTTTTCGGGTTGTTCCGAAACTTTAACAAAAGAATTTGTTGCTGGTTGTGGTGCAGTCACTGCAGTGGATGCCCCGGAACCTTGATCTTTTGCCAAATACAGCCTAAAAAAATAGAACACAACAATATAATCTTTAGAGGTTGCAAAATTTATCTGTTTATATATGATGGTCGGGTGTAAATAATGTATTTTTAGGTTATATTTTAGTATTTTTACTTGTTTTTTTTAGAATTTCGGGACTTCAAGTATGCATTTAATTCAAGTATTTATATAATTATATTTTAAAGGATGGACAAAATAGTGACCCAATGACTATTTTAGATCATTATACTTAAAAGAATTAGATTATTACTGGATTTGTACTCATAGTTCATGAGTTGGTACATCATTAGATATTTATAAAAGCAAATTATAAAGATAGACAAAAAATTGTTTAGTTTACTTACTAATGCGTCGGCAGTCGGCTCGTGTTGTTTTTAACGCGTATGTATAGAATTTATATGCATCACAACTTTTAAACCATTGCACAACCCAATCCGTTTTGATAATTTGGCCGGTTATGCAACCCGAATCATGTATATAAAATTTATATCAAGATGAGCTCACCATTGATGCATAAGACACTTGTTTTGCCTCTTCTTGCATTTTTTCAGCTGACTTCCAAACTTAACTTTGACTATTCTTCTTTGGGTCAACTGTAACTATTCTTCTTGCATCATCCTCCTTTGCAGACGTCGATTTGTCAGTTCGATTTTTGTTGGTAGTGTTTGCAGTCGCCAAAGAGTCTTATTTTTCTAAAACAAATAAACAAACAATACTGTAATCGTTTACCTGCCACGTTATTGTAATCGACTGAACTGAATGGTGAATTATAAAGAGTACCTGCAGTATCAGGAAGATGTTGAGCAGCCAAAATGTTTGCCACGTCAGCAAGAGGAGACCGCGTGGCTGGTATTGTAACGCCATCTATTAACTTAAGAACATCGTTGTGCACGTAAAAGCCACCGCCTTCTTGTGGAGCCAAAACGAAAGTTTGAACAAAGTTTTGTTCCACATCATTATTATCGATCAAAGTGCCCGATACTCCTACGATCACTGATTCCGTGACTGAACCTTGAGCATACAGAGTGTCTAGATCAGGAATCCATTGCACAACATTAAATGCCATGATCTTCATGGATATCCTGCCCCAAATTAAACTCAAATGAATAAATGAATAATACTCTATATCACAATGTGTAATATTATGTCAAAACTGTTGTTGAGCAAAGATTTTGTTTACCATTCATCTCTTTACCGATTTCTTTGAACCATCGGCACGTGGATGGCATCGAATACTTTGATCCTTGTAGAAGTTATGAGATTTTTGAGGGAGTTTTTGCAAAACATAATAATATTGTTTCACAAAAGCTTTAGCAACATCTTGCGAAGACAAAGACTTAGTCTCATTAAAGTTTTCTTGTTCCATCTCTGAAACAACAAAATAAAACACATTACTTAAGATTTTTAATCCTTTCATAATGTAAACTTATCAACCATAGAAATTTTAATCATTTTATGCTTCAGATTATCTCACAAAGTCCAAATAAATGTCACACGGTCTCTAAGGGTGTGTGTAGTGGGCGACAAAGTGAGCGAATTTGGCTTGAACACCTCCCCCAAGCGATATTCGGGCGATTTATGGGTTGGGTTGGGGGGGGGGGATGTCTATTTGTCGCCTCGTTTGAGTGTTTGGAAATAATATTTTTAATATGTTGTTGTGTAATATATATATATATATATGTATGTATACATATTAGGCTACAACACCATTACACCCTTAAAATAAAAACTCCCCATTTATTATGCGATAAGTCAATTTCGTCCGAATTTAAAGAGGGCGTATATAAAACGATAATTCTTATGATAATATGAAAACATACATTCATGTTCAGGATTACTATATTACTATTCTATAATGTAACTATTTTGTTTTTGTTTCTAACTTTTGCTAGTTTTGGTTTAATAAAAGTTGTTATAAATTAAAAAAGGTTTAAAGAAGATGAACCATATATTATTGAACATATCTTATTGATTCTTCATACGATCCATCATGTATAATCAGATGGGTACGAACCGAACCGAACTAAACCGGAACCGGTTCAAACCCGGAACCGTTAAAGAATATAAAAAAACTATTAGAAAAATCTATTTGAATAACTTATTCGAATTCGAGTTTATTTGAATAAAAAATATAAAATACAAAAAAAGTTAAAGGTTACAGAAAATAATATAAAAAACTTAATCACAATTTTCATAAACATTTAACAATCTAGCACACAAATAATTGCACAATCAACATAAAGAATGCTGGGTAAGATTGCTAAGATTCAGTTATATATTTATACTAGCTTTAGAGCCCGTGTCATACCGGGATGATCCAAATTTAATGAACCCGTAACAAATTTGATGATAAATCTATTGTATTCTCAAACTTTTAAAAATACTTAGATTTCTCATTTTTGACCCGTAACAAATTTTGATCTAAATGTAGTTAACTTGTACCAAACAATCTATTTACCAACTTTTGACCCATAAAAATCAAATTTAAGTTTCACAAAAAACCCGAGACAACACTTGATAAACAAAACTAAGAAATTAAAAATGATAAACTTTGTTATGTCTGAAAATAATTGGTATATACTATCCTTACATTTAAACATATATATAGTCTACTAAATTAACCGAAAAATAAAGGTATATTGGTTTTTAATGATCCCAACTATTATATTTTGGTCACTGCTGGTCCCAACTTTTAAAGTATTTGTTTCTAACGATCCGCGACTAACATAACCTAACGTCGTTAGTTTCAGGTCGCCGGAAAAACGGTTTTGGCCGGAAAACTCAATTTTTTTCCCGAAAACTCAACATTTTCGTCTCAAACATCTTGGTAACTTCGTATCGGACCTTTAAGAACCTTTTTCTAGTAAAATCCCCAATTATTGAGGTCGCCAGAAACTTTAGAATCAACGCCATAATCAGTTGATGGTGCTCAAGTGGTGGTAGTTGGTTAGTGGTGAGTTAATTGGCGGTGGTTGCGGTGCTCAGGTAGTGTTTTCCTGCAACAAATTTGAATTTTTTGGCCAAAAACGTTTTCCCGACGACCTGAAACTAACGGCGTTAGGATTCTGTTAGTCTCGGACCATTAGGAACAAATACTTTAAAAGTTTGGACCATCAGTAACCAATTCATTAGTTGGGACCTGTAGTGACCAAAAGGCAATAATTGGGACCATTAAAAACCAATATACCAAAAATAAATGGATAGATTTAAAGCATAGATTTATAATTTATAAATTTATATTGACAATTTACAATAATAATAGATAAATTGATTGATTTTAAAAAACTGGATCGACTTTTAAGCATATAATTATAATTTAATGATAAAAAATTACTTTGGAAAATCAAAACATATTCGAGTTTTGTTTTTATTTACAATCTTCTATAATATACATAATCCAATATGTTAATGATAACATTTGAAACTATATTCTTTTCATCTTTGACAAACATGGTTTGTTGTTGATTTTTAAATTTCACCAAGTATTTTGAAATAGATAGTAATAAATATGTTAATATTATTTTTATAAAAATGTATAGATATAATATAAATAGAGTATAAAAGAAAAATGAATAATTATTGATCTATTACATATATTAGGGTAAATTAAGACTAGTTTTGGAGGAAAAAAATTGTAAGAATTAACCAAAAGATGACAAATGTCCACAATTATTTTACTTTATTTGAATAGATAGATAGGTAGATTATTGTATATAAAAATAAATAAATTGAAAGGGAACCTACTACTTGTGCTTTCTAAAATGTTAAAGAGTGTACTACATAAGTAAGATAAGGACTAAGAGTGTCGGTGGTAGAGACGAAAAAAAAAAGTGCGCGAAACCAGACCCGATAAGACAACTTGGAACTGGGGTTTTATTTATACCAAAGTAAATTTACAAAACTAACTTCATAGACTTACGTGGCAGTATGATGTTAGTTGAATTTCAGAGACCCGATATGACAACTTGGAACTCGTGTTTCAAAGTAAGAAACAAAATGTCACCTTACTTAAGTACAACTGGGCCATAAATTCATACAAATATTCAGGAAATAAAATTAGGATAGATCGATATCAACTACATGGGAGGCTCGATGCACCTTCAACAACTTACTAGCAAACTTAAACTTTTCATCTCACACCAGACGAGTAGGGATGAATAACAATCTTTTTTAGGAACGGAGAACAGGCAAGTAAGCACTGTCTGAGCCTTTCGAATATTCTCCAAAGTCAAGTGTTTTCTCCAAAATTCACATGCAACTTTAAGCTCAATAGGTTCGGAAAGCCATGAAAGCTATGTGGAAGATTAAAACAACTATTATCGACTTTTAAACGTTTCAACTCTAAACAAGAGAAAAGATGGATAGGCAACTTGAGTATTGCATAACCCAGTACACAAAAGTGAGGTCTTTAATTTTTTTTCTGGACAAACAAAATCCATCGACTGATCTTCATGTTCAACATCCATTTCATAATGTAAGTCGTTTACACCGAGCACAAATTTTGTAATGGCATCTCTAAGCTGATGAAGAACACTACTGATTATAATTCTCACATGATTATTTTTGCCTTTAGTTTTTCTTAAATACTCAAAGAACTCCTCATCAAATACGAGTTGGGTAAGCATAGTCCACTTAAGCCTCCAGTTACTCGACAAAACACCTGTCCTTACTGCATCTTGTAATGGCTATCGATCCAGAATATTAGTTGTCACAATATCTGGAATGGTGCTGATAAAATCTTCGGGTGCAAGCTTCCCGTGAATGGGTTCCATTATTCTAAGAAAATGAAATATATTAATCACCATAAACATAAATAGCCATAAGAAATTCATAAACCATCTATCTGCATATACTTAAATGATAAGTCCTTAAGATTAGTGAATAAACCTAGACTTGTATAGAACTCTAGCATCAATGGTGACAAAAATTAACTATCGCGTATACAAACACACCACAATTTTCAACTTCTTGTTTATTAGAATGGTAGCTAAAACTATACGGTAATAAATAAGATAGGATGATACATCAAAACAAACCAACTCAAAGAAAAACCACAAAAAAAATGAACTACACAAAGACAGACCAAAAGGGCCACAATAGAAGAAGAAAATAAAAATAATTTTCAACTACTATACAACAAAGTGACAAACAATCAAATAATAAACTTTAAATCACCTATTTATATTTATAAAACCCTAGTTGTAAAATCTATTCACATAAAAACATGCAACATGTACAATAAACTCAATTCTGATCCATCAAAACACCTAATTAACAATAACAGACCATTAAATCATCCAAACACCCCAAAACACCATATAGATAAGAACCGATCTCCATTTATAACGACTCGTTAACAAAATCAAAGCAACAAACCCCAATGCATGGCTTATTTTAACGATCGATCATTTTTAGAACCGCAACTGTATTATAAAAACTAGCTAGTAAGTAACAAACAGATAGAACGATTCATCATGTGTTGCGGTTTCTTACCATGGTCACGTTGAAATCATACCGAAGGAGCAAGGCTTTAGAACCACACCGTCTGTTGTTGTATACGACCCGAGTGACTACGCGTAGTTGCGTACTGTTAAAAAGTTAAAACCAAGTGGTCCTACACTTTCAAAAACTTGGAACATAATGGCTCTATGTCAAGAACTCAATATAATACTTAGGTAGCCATCGACATACAGTCATCGATAAACTTCCATGTTTAGGTAGCGAACGAAGGACCTTTGTCTGAAGCAAAGAAAGAGGAGCGTATATGGTGAAGCGCAGTTCCATAACTGCTACCATAATAGGCGAAGCATATATGGTGGCTTAGGGTCCCCGTTTTTTTCTCTCAGTGGTATAAATTTTATACTGAAAGAATAAGTGTTTTTCTTCTCTTTAAAATCCAATTGTTTGGAGACTCTAAAAAGCTAAATAGGAAGAACTCCCAAAATAAATGTCAAGTAACGATTATTTGCTTCTACGATTTAATTTTTATTTGATCAAAAACCAATATTCTGCTTTTAGATAAAATTATATCAAAGAAAACTTAAATGTTTGATTGATTCGTTTGAATTTGTATAAAAAATTTTATATCCAAAGTTATAAAAGAAATAAAACTATAAATAAAGTTTAAAGCAAAGGTGTAGAAGATAAATTCATGGACAAATATGTGTTTGAATTAATCTTGAAAACATGAACGATTGTTTATAAGATTATTAAGCTTATAAATAAATCACATGACAATAAGCTTTAATATTTTTATAGACAATCGTTTTAGATCAATGTTAACCTCGTACATGATCAGTAGAATGGACGATGTCGAATCCCAATCAACAAGTCCTTGACTTCTTCTGGATCACCATTTTTTATAGCGTAATTAACCATGAACCTTTGGTTAATCTTTGGCGGAGGACGCCCATTTTTATGTATATTCAGCATTTGGTTCTTAATCTTGATATTGCTCATCGTGTTGCTCGATTGGTTAATTACCATTTGCTATACCGTCGTTATCATTAATTATATAGCAATTGACGAAGACATTGACATTATGATGTTAGTTACGGGTTGGCTTTGGTGATCATTGGTGTTGTTCTAGTGACCATAGTTGTTTCCAAGATGAAACAAAAGTATCAAGGAGAGTGATAAATTCGCATCGGTTAACTAACGAGACGCTTATGTTTATGCTTGGTCTAAACGCCTCGTATATGTTATTGCTCAACGGCTATGCGACCTCGTGTTGCTCCTTGGTTACAAAAGGGACCCGTGTTTGGAAGATATATGGCCTTGCACTTTTGGGTGTTTTAGGATTTTTGACTGCCGCATACTTTAAATGTAAAGATATTGAGATACTTTTATTTTATTATTATAGTTATCGCCAATGTATTTATTTTCTTTTGCCATTGAAGTAATGTGTTTTTATTTTATTTTATTTATGCACCTAGTTTATTATTTAGGCATTCTTGTCGTTACCATCACCTATCGGCGATCTCACAATTACTTGAGCCGCCACGGGCTGTCTCTGAAAATGTGAGGGACCGCAAGGGGCCCTATACGAGTAAAAAATATGGCCAGACATTTAAAATGTTTTAAAGAAGAAACAAAAATACGACCCCTAATTAATTAGTTTATTTGATCTAAAATACAAGTTTGGTTTATTCTTTAAATTATAAGAAACTAAATGGGCTTTTATTTTACAATTTTTAGTTGGGCTTTAAATTTGGTTATGGTTTTTAATAAAAAAATTATAAAAAAAAATATATAAAAAGATATTAATATAAATAAAGAAATGAACATATGTAAATATACGAAGTAAGAAAATTTTGATGAAATCAAAGATAAATAAATAAAATATATATAAGAAAATATTAATATAAACAAAGAAATTAACATAAATATACCAAATAATAAAAAAAGTAAAGAAATTTTGAAGGAATAAAAGGAAAATATTAACATGAATATACCAAATAATAAAAAAAGTAAATAAATTAGGGTGGAATCAAAGGAATAAATTAACAAAAATACCAAACAATAAATTTGTGAAAAAATTTTAGTGGAATCAAAGGAAAGCATACAAAGAGCTGGGTTTCGAAAGTTATTCACCTTACAAACGGAGTGGCTTACAAACTAAGCTACATAACACCTAACTAGGATATTCGGTGGTTAACGGCTTAAATGGATATCGACGCAAACAATAGCGTTGACGGCTAAATCTTTATGTATTTGTACGCTATACATACTCGGTGTTAATCACCAAGATTCGATTAAACTCTCATTCGGCTATCCTTTAATTGTATTCTGTTACTTTGTAATTTTGTTGTACAATTATGTCCTTGTATCTAATCGTATTTGTATGTATCATTAAGTGTTATACGCGAGGGAACTCGCGAATCATCTTCCGCGGACGCTAACATTCTATTGTTTTCTTGATAGCAATTAAAAATAAAAAATAAGATAAGAATCATGATCGATTTTACCTAAAAGTATACAATTTTTAATAGCTTTGCAACTGGGATAAAATAGTTTTCTTTCCATATAACTATTTTGAAATGATGATGACTCTAATCAATCTAAAAAATCTCCTTCGAATTTTAGACTCAATCTTAACAATTGTTGTATCCATAATTCATTTTTATCTTCAAAAATTAAATAAAAAAAACCTTATATGCAATAGATCTAAATGATGAATAAAGAGCTGAATTTATTAACGCTTACCTAAGGAGACGTCTTCTGAAATCCTATGAACACTCACCGATCGTTCTTCATTGCCCTGCAAGATGACACAGATTCTAAGTTAGATAACTAGTTTCAAAACTCTGAACAAGATAAAAAGAATATTGATTAAAAAGAATATAAAATCGATTACCACATGAGTCGTTGATTTTGTGATACTATCAGGAGGCCTGCTTTCATCAAACATGGACCACAAGGATATAGGGTTTTTCATTTTTGAGGGAGTTGCGGCCGTCTGTTGAATATTGATTGACAAAGAGAATAACACACTAGTGTTTTATAATACATAGTGTTACGCTACAAAGATTTGATATCTTTGCAATTAATTGTAATATTCCCATTTTTTTTCAATCTAGCCCTTCCATTTACTATCTATTTGTTTATTTCCATATATCTATATGTTCCTATATATTTTAAAAGGGTTAACTTTATGCTCTTAAGTGCTACTAACGAGTACACAAATGGGATACATTAAATATACATAGGTTGTGTAGCGTGACTTTTGACGGTTGTTATACAAGTGATACCATTGATCGACACAACGATTTATGATTCCTCGCTTCCTATAATTAACTTGCTATTTGTCATATTGTAAAAAAAATGTTAGTTTATTTATAAGGAAGATAAAATTTCTGTTGTATTCAGCTTCTAGTTCATCTTGTTTGATTCTATACGCATACATTCGATTGTATGTGTGTAATAGATCATATCTCCACACAAGAACAAATCGATCATGTTTCTAACAATGGTATCATATAAAAGGTTTGGGTGAAGAAGAATTGCACATTTAATTTAAATCCAGTACCACGTAACCCACTGTCAAATCAATCTCAATAATCTGGTATTGGTTCCAATGCCTAGTGTAACACCGTGAAAATACCCTATCTAGTTTTGGACTAAAAATGTCAAAATTATAAGTTAAAGGACTAAAAGTGTAAATTCTGAAAGTTAAATGACTGCAAATGAAAAGTTTGGGTTTTTAGACCCATCGCGCTACTCGATGGTCCTCTGACTAACTTCATCGTGCTACGCGACAGAGAATCACACAATTCAAGAAAAAGGGGGGCGACGCGCTACGCGACGGCCAAACTCAACCGGTCCATCGCGCTACGCGATGACCAGGTTAAGTAACCCAGGACACGTGGCCAACCACGTGTCAACATGTGGCAGCCTCTGGTAAATTGCGGCGTCGCGCTACGCGACGGCCTTGGGGAAAAGGCCATCTCGCTACGCGATGGTCTGCAAAACTCACCTATAAAAGGGCAGCTATGGGTTCAAGCCATTTCATCCCATTTCACACACTCAACCTAGGTACTCGTGCCAAGAGCATTCTAGGGTGTCGAGAGCCGTTTTCGTGAAGAACCGGGGTGTCGTCACGCTGTTTAACGAGCTGCTGATCTTGTAACGAAGTACAAGCTGAATTGCTGCTGATTTCTTAGCTCTTAAGTTCCATCAAGCCGATTAAGGAGGTTAAGTTACTTTACTAATTACTTTAAATACATAAGATATAGCTTAGTTAAGGGTATAGTCGTTAAACTGTAATTATTTTCCAAGTGATGTTTTATAAAGCAAAGACGTTGCTTCCACGTGAAGTAATGTTATCAAAACTATTATTTTGACGGCATGTAGTAACTGGAAGGGGAGTATCATTAGTAGACTCTTCTTGCCTAAGGAAAGCAATTCGTACAAATCCCAATCAACCGCGAGACCCGTTTGCTTACCTGGAGAAGTTTGCCAACGTGATATCCTTTATTAGGCCAAAGCGTGCTATTCCAAACGTCATATGTAAATTCAAAGTATTTTCATAAAACGACTATAACTATACTAAGGTTAGGTCAGACATTAAGTCTGCTGATCAGACCTCGAGTCTGCTGAACTGAATCAGGGATTAGGTCTGCTGATCAGACCTCGAGTCTGCTGAACTGAATCAGACATTGAGTCTGCTGATCAGACCTTGAGTCTGCTGAAACTGTAACAGACTTAAAGTCTGCTGAATTATACCAACTAGGTACTTATGCATACCTATTATGAATATAGGTTAATAGCATACTGAAGTCAAGGAGGTTGATATTTCCTACTGATAACATAAGGTGAACACGTTAACCTTTTACTGTCTGAACTGATTTTACTCTTGTAATAGACAGGTTGTTTATTACAAAGAGTCTGATAAATGTTTGCATGAGATATAATCTCTAAAATCGTTATAATACAAAATAGATAATAAAAAGCAACTCATACCGAATACACATGTGTCTTGTAACACCCCGACCAAAGGCGGATTATACATCGGGGCGCCACATATTGTTTCATTACTCGTGACACTATTGGGTGTCAATATTTAATAAATATATTCATTCACGCATGCGCAACGTATACATAAGATATAAATAAACCAACATAAATCAATATATTATAAATCAAAATATTCGAACAGCAATAACTTGTCTTGATACATTTTAATCTAGGTCCAAAAGTAAAAACGTCCTATGTGTCCACAAGCTCCAAAACAGCTACTGCAAACCTGAACATGTGTTAAAATAAACGTCAAACACTTGCGTGTTGGTGAGAAATCAAGTTTAATACAATACATATATAACAATAAATCTGCGCGCAACATGTGTATGTCTGGGTTTCAACAAGGGTGTAATCAGATCGGGACCAACTCTAAGAGACAAGACTGCCAGTGCTCACAATTGAGCTCACAAACAAGACTAACTGTGCATGTGTAAATAAAAGAGAAAATCATAAACGATAGTTCTCCCGTGTTCATCTAATGGTACCATGAAAACTGCGGAATAGACCGACAAGACGGTTAATGATCCACACATACAAATAAACAGCCAAGTCTACGTCCTCAACACATGGGATACTGCGCGACTAAAGTTCATAAACAAGTTTAAGACTCTAAGTTTGTATGAACACATGATCATCCCAAAACATTAAAAGCAAAAAGGGATTAGGTACGAGATTACTCACTTGATAAACGATGCGGTGTAAGATAAAGCAAGAACCAACTTTAAACAAGCACAAGTTAACCGGAAAACAGGGCAGAGGAGAGGAGAAAACGGAGGCAAGAGAGGAGGGAGGCGGCAGAGAGAGCAAGGAGCAAGAGAGAATAAGAGAGATTAAGTGTTTTGTGTGTGTAGTGTTAGGAAAAAAATAATGTTATTATTTATAGAGAAACCCTAGGAGACATAAATCCAGAAAAAGGGGAAAAGATTCCAAGACAAACAGAACAAGACAAAACAAAAGATAACAAAAGATATGGCAGCTGCAGGGAGCAAGATAAAGCTGACAGGGAACAGTAAAAAGGCATGGGCGGGTCAGATAAAGGTACTGGTCAAGCATGGCAAAAGCAGATCTCAAAAGATTATGTCAGTCACTTTATCTGCCAACCAATGGGGTTGGTACGCATGCTGCGCCGAAAGTAACTATTCAGACATTAGATAGGTTAGGTCAACAGCTCAGAAGAAAAGACATTACAAAAGCAAACGGCTAGAATAAACAGAAGACTAGACTAAAGGGTTAAGCGCGGGAAGGCTGAGTGCGCGAGCGCGAAGGCTGGCACAACAAACCTTAGCGTGCTGCGGGAAGAATCACAAATCCTTAGCGTGCTGCGTGAAGAACTAGAATTCTAAGCGCATCGCGGGAAGAACATACATTCTTAGCGCATTGCGGGAAGAACATGCATTCTTAGCGCATTGCGGGAAGAACATGCATTCTTAGCGCGCTGCGAGAAGAGTTCTCTTCACGCATCGCAGGAACAAGATGTCTTCACGCAGGCTTCCATGAAAGGAGTCTGGCGCGTGGAGCTGCAGACATCCTTAGGCGGGAAGGAACAAAGGACAAGCAAAGAGAGGGAAACAAGGCTTAAGGGCGGGACGGCGACAAGAGGGAAAAGAAGGCGGAAAGAGAGAAGGAGAGGGACGGGACGGCGGAAAGAAAGAGAGAGAAAGAGGCGGGAAGGAAAATATATATTATTATTAAAAATGAAATATAAGTATAAATAAATATTAAATCATAAAAGAAAGAGATCGGATAAGAGAAACGGGTACCTGGGTCGGGTCGGATCGGGTCAGATGTCACAGTCTCCCCTACTTTAAGAAATTTCGTCCCGAAATTTATCTCGAAGTAGGTTGCGCAGAGAACAGGTGCGGGTACTTGATCTTCATTTGATCTTCCCTTTCCCATGTAAACTCGGCTCCGCGCTTGGACTCCCAGCGAACTTTCACGATAGGGATACGACTGCGCTTGGTTTGCTTAACCTCGCGATCCATAATCTCAACAGGCTTCTCAACGAAATGCATAGATTCATCAACTTGAACTTCATCAAGTGGAATGTGAAGGTTCTCGTCAGCTAAACACTTCTTGAGATTGGATACATGGAACGTTGGATGCACATTACTGAGCGCGGGCGGCAGGTCAAGTCTGTAGGCAACTTTTCCCACACGCGCGAGAATCTTGAAGGGACCAACATATCGAGGAGCAAGCTTACCTTTCTTCCCAAAGCGGACAACACCTTTCCAAGGCGACACTTTGAGGAGAACAAGATCACCAACTTGAAATTCGAGAGGCTTTCGCCTGCGATCTGCGTAACTCTTCTGTCGGCTTCTGGCAGTCAGCAGATGATCACGGATCTTGGCGATTTTATCGGTTGTCTCTTGAACAAGTTCGGGTCCTGTGATTTGAGTTTCACCCACTTCGCTCCAACAAATCGGGGAGCGGCACTTACGACCGTAAAGTGCTTCAAATGGCGCCATACCAATACTGGAATGATAGCTGTTATTATAAGAGAACTCGATCAAAGGCAGGTGCGAATCCCAATTACCTCCAAAATCAAGAACACAAGATCGGAGCATATCCTCAAGAGTTTGAATAGTTCGCTCAGACTGACCGTCAGTCTGAGGATGATATGCCGTACTCATGTCCAAGCGAGTTCCTAGCGCAAATTGGAGAGATTTCCAAAAGCGAGATATAAAACGGCCATCGCGATCGGATATGATGCTCAAAGGAGTACCATGGCGGCAGACAATTTCCTTGACATAAAGCTGCGCGAGTCGCTCAACACGGTAGTTTTCACGAATGGGCAGAAAGTGAGCAGACTTAGTCAATCGATCCACTATTACCCAAATGCTATCATGTTTGCTTGCTGTCAAAGGTAACTTGGTAATAAAGTCCATCGCTACACATTCCCATTTCCACGTAGGAATTTCTGGTTGTTCGAGCAAACCAGATGGGCGTTGGTGTTCAGCTTTTACTTTAGAACAAGTCAGGCATTTAGCTACGAACACAGCAATATCCTTTTTCATACCGGGCCACCAATAAGTTATGCGCAAATCCTTGTACATCTTATCAGCGCCAGGATGAATAGAATACCGAGATTTGTGCGCTTCACTCAGGATATCAGCGCGAAGATTCTTATCAAAGGGAATCCAGATGCGATTGAGATAGCAGAGAATTCCACTCAGATTAGGGACAAAATGCGCTTCCGCGCCACACGCTAACTCGGCGCGAAGGTTACCATTACTGATGGATGCGCGCTGCGCGTCGCGAATGCGTGATTCAAGATTGCTCTGAATCGGCGCAAAGTGAAGCTGCGTGCGCGGCAAAATACAGTTAAGCTGGCAGGGTTTTCGGCTGAGCGCATCGGCTACCACATTAGCCTTACCAGGATGATACCGGATCTCACAATCGTAATCGCTGATGAGTTCGTTCCATCGGCGTTGCCTCATGTTAAGTTCCTTTTGATCAAAGATATGCTGAAGGCTTTTATGGTCAGTGTAGAGGATACACTTAGTGCCATAAAGGTAGTGTCTCCAGATCTTCAAGGCAAAAACAACTGCACCTAGTTCGAGGTCGTGAGTTGTATAATTCTTTTCATGAACCTTAAGTTGCCTTGATGCGTAAGCGATAACATTGCCTCGTTGCATAAGAACACAACCGAGACCTTGGTTGGATGCATCGCAATACACGACAAAATCATCATTACCCTCAGGTAGCGCAAGAACAGGAGCTTCACACAACAAACGCTTGAGCGTTAGAAAGGCTTTTTCTTGCTTCGAGCCCCAAATATATGGTTTACCTTTGTGCGTTAGAGCTGTTAAAGGCAAAGCGATCTTCGAGAAGTTCGAAATGAAGCGCCGGTAATAACCAGCTAAGCCCAGAAAGGAACGGATCTCGGTAGGAGAGGATGGCGTAATCCAGTTCTTGATTGCTTCAATCTTGGATGGGTCGACATGAATACCCATCTTGTTTACAACATGACCAAGAAACTGTACTTCATCAGACCAAAATTCACACTTGGAGAGCTTGGCAAAGAGCTACTCGGCTCTAAGCTTTTGCAATACCAATCGGAGATGTTGCTCATGCTCGGCCTTGGTCTTAGAATACACCAGAACATCATCGATAAACACAATCACGAATTTATCCAAGAAAGGCCTACACACCCAGTTCATTAGATCCATGAAAACGGCGGGTGCATTGGTTAAACCGAAGGACATGACCAAGAATTCAAAATGGCCATAACGAGTTCGAAAAGCAGTCTTCGGAACATCTTCATCGCGGATGCGCAACTGGTGATAACCAGAGCGGAGATCAATCTTCGAGAAACAAGAGGCACCTTGGAGTTGATCAAAGAGGTCGTCAATACGCGGTAAGGGATACCGGTTCTTAATGGTGAGTTTGTTCAACTTGCGGTAATCAATACACATGCGAAACGATCCATCTTTCTTTTTAACGAACAACACCGGAGCACCCCAGGGCGAAGAGCTAGGGCGAATGAATCCTTTAGCAGTCAACTCTTGAAGTTGGCTGGCCAATTCTTGCATCTCAGCGGGTGCAAGACGATAAGGAGATTTAGCTACGGGGGAAGCACCAGGGACAAGATCAATACGGAACTCGACTTCACGAGCGGGAGGGATACCAGGAAGATCATCAGGAAAAACTTCAGGGAAATCACGCACGACAGGGATATCGCGAAGCTTCTTCTCTTCAGCAGGTTTAACCACATGGGCTAAGAAGGCAACACACTTCTTCCGCATGAGTCTTTGGGCTTCGGCGCAAGACATAAGTTTAAGACCGCGGGAGGGTTTCTCGCCGTAGATATGAAGATCACCATTTTCTCGAGGAATGCGAATCAACTTCTTGGCGCAAATAACTTCGGCGCGATTCTTCGAAAGCCAGTCCATACCAATGATAACATCAAAGCTTCCAAGAGGCATAGGGATGAGGTCAATCAGAAAATCATTTTCGTTAAGGTTAAGCGTACAATCCTTGATCACAGAGTTTATTAAAACAGTTTCACCGTTAGCCAATTCAACTGAAAAATCTTCTTTTAAATCGTTGCGCGGTCGCGCAAGCTTCTGCTCGAAGGCGCGAGAGATAAAACTTCGATCGGCGCCAGTATCAAAAAGTACAGAAGCATAAAATCCGTTAAGTAAAAATGTACCATTAACTACGTCATTATTCGCTTGCGCTTGGTGCGCGGTTATGTTAAAAGCTCGTCCACGCGTTACTTGGTTTGAAATCTGGTTCACCGGATTCGCTTGTGTGATTTGCACTTGCAGTCTCGGGCACGCGTTCCGGAAATGACTGGGATCACCGCAGTTAAAGCACGATCTGGGTCGTGGGTTTTGGTAGATTGATTGTGGGTTCTGCGGGTAGACTGGTGGTGTTGGCGCAATTGGATTGGCGGGAAGGACTCTACAGTTCTCAGCAGTGTGACCAGTACGGCCACATCGGTTACAAAGTCGACACGGGGTTTGGGTTGGGTGGTGAAATCTACAGGTTGGGCAAAAGGGATGGTTTCCTGTGTAAGGTTTCTTAGGAGGCGGGGCAGGGAGTGCGGGATTGGTTAAGGCATAGTTATGGACTACAGGAGGTGTTGGGTAGGCTGACAGTGGGTTAGGCGCATGAACTGGAGGTTGGTATGCGGGTTGCTGGACAATGGGCGGGTTGGTAAGCGCATAGGCCTTGCGCCTGCGCTTGAGGTTGTTACGGTTCGAGGGTTCAGGTTTGGTTTCTGTTGGTTCAGGGGCAGTCTTGGGTTTGGTCTTTTCTGTTCCCCGCAGGAACAGGGTTCCTGCTCTGACATGGTTGTCGCTGAGCACAGCGGCCAACTCAATGGCGTCAGAAAGGGTAACTGGGTTTCTGGCCCATACAGAATCTTGAATTTCCATGGGGAGACCCCCAAGGAATTTCTCTATGGCTCGGCGGGAAGGGGTAACAAGGTGAGGGACAAGCAAACTTAGTTCATGGAAACGCGTCGCGTACTCGCGCGCTTCACCACTGTACTGCTTAAGATTCCAAAATTCCTCCTCCAGGCGCTTAACTTCGTTGGGAGGGCAGAATTCTCGCGTAAGAATTTCCTTGAATTCCTCCCATGTCATGCTAGAAGCAGCCTCTGCGCCACGCGCATGAGCTACTCCATTCCACCATGTAAGCGCTCTGGATTCCAGGACACTGGAAGCATACAGGGTTCGTCTGTCTGAGGGGCATTGGGTGTGGAGGAAAGTGTTTTCAATCTTTTCGAGCCATTGGAGCATCACGGTGGCTCCTTCAAGACCTGTGAACTTTGGAGGGTTACCCGCGTTAAAGAACTTAATGTTATAACTCGAGGTGTTGTTTTGGCTCAAGGCTTGGGCTATCGCGGCGGCCATTTCCTGGGAACGTTGCTGTCTACGCATGCGCGAGGCTTCTCTTCTCTGAAATCGGCGAGATAGCGGAGGCATTCTATAAAAGTTTTAATTTTGGTTAATGTCTTAGCGCAAAGTATAATCTCATAAAGCTTGGTTTCGCAGGGTTAGATACTATCAAAAGTTAAAGTAGATTAAATGACTTTAAATGCAGACTTAATAAAGGTAACAAATTCGAATCAAGAATCGACAATTCATGTATCACCATGACTTTCCGAATTCCCAATTTAAAATATACGAGCAAACGAGTATTGGAGATTGACGATTCATGTATCACCATGACTTTTCAATCTTCAATATAAAATATACAAGAAAATGAGTATTGGAGAGTGACAATTCATGTATCACCATGACTTTTCAAGTCTCCAACCTCAGAACATAATCGTAAATGGAAATTGAAAATCAACTATTCATGTATCACCATGACTTTTCGGATTTTCAAACCCAACAAACGAATATGTAAGAAAAATCAATAAAAATCGAAATTCACAAAAATCGAAATATCGCGGAATAAAACATAAAATCATATACTGCGCAAGCGCGAGCATATTCATAAACAACGAGTAATTAACAATAAGCGCGCAAACATGAGATTTCTCTCATGCGCGAGAAGGGACTCTTAGGTATTCTAGGCCGTTACGTCTAACCACCTATCCTAAAGTCAACGAGCTCTGATACCAATCTGTAACACCCCGACCAAAGGCGGATTATACATCGGGGCGCCACATATTGTTTCATTACTCGTGACACTATTGGGTGTCAATATTTAATAAATATATTCATTCACGCATGCGCAACGTATACATAAGATATAAATAAACCAACATAAATCAATATATTATAAATCAAAATATTCGAACAGCAATAACTTGTCTTGATACATTTTAATCTAGGTCCAAAAGTAAAAACGTCCTATGTGTCCACAAGCTCCAAAACAGCTACTGCAAACCTGAACATGTGTTAAAATAAACGTCAAACACTTGCGTGTTGGTGAGAAATCAAGTTTAATACAATACATATATAACAATAAATCTGCGCGCAACATGTGTATGTCTGGGTTTCAACAAGGGTGTAATCAGATCGGGACCAACTCTAAGAGACAAGACTGCCAGTGCTCACAATTGAGCTCACAAACAAGACTAACTGTGCATGTGTAAATAAAAGAGAAAATCATAAACGATAGTTCTCCCGTGTTCATCTAATGGTACCATGAAAACTGCGGAATAGACCGACAAGACGGTTAATGATCCACACATACAAATAAACAGCCAAGTCTACGTCCTCAACACATGGGATACTGCGCGACTAAAGTTCATAAACAAGTTTAAGACTCTAAGTTTGTATGAACACATGATCATCCCAAAACATTAAAAGCAAAAAGGGATTAGGTACGAGATTACTCACTTGATAAACGATGCGGTGTAAGATAAAGCAAGAACCAACTTTAAACAAGCACAAGTTAACCGGAAAACAGGGCAGAGGAGAGGAGAAAACGGAGGCAAGAGAGGAGGGAGGCGGCAGAGAGAGCAAGGAGCAAGAGAGAATAAGAGAGATTAAGTGTTTTGTGTGTGTAGTGTTAGGAAAAAAATAATGTTATTATTTATAGAGAAACCCTAGGAGACATAAATCCAGAAAAAGGGGAAAAGATTCCAAGACAAACAGAACAAGACAAAACAAAAGATAACAAAAGATATGGCAGCTGCAGGGAGCAAGATAAAGCTGACAGGGAACAGTAAAAAGGCATGGGCGGGTCAGATAAAGGTACTGGTCAAGCATGGCAAAAGCAGATCTCAAAAGATTATGTCAGTCACTTTATCTGCCAACCAATGGGGTTGGTACGCATGCTGCGCCGAAAGTAACTATTCAGACATTAGATAGGTTAGGTCAACAGCTCAGAAGAAAAGACATTACAAAAGCAAACGGCTAGAATAAACAGAAGACTAGACTAAAGGGTTAAGCGCGGGAAGGCTGAGTGCGCGAGCGCGAAGGCTGGCACAACAAACCTTAGCGTGCTGCGGGAAGAATCACAAATCCTTAGCGTGCTGCGTGAAGAACTAGAATTCTAAGCGCATCGCGGGAAGAACATACATTCTTAGCGCATTGCGGGAAGAACATGCATTCTTAGCGCATTGCGGGAAGAACATGCATTCTTAGCGCGCTGCGAGAAGAGTTCTCTTCACGCATCGAAGGAACAAGATGTCTTCACGCAGGCTTCCATGAAAGGAGTCTGGCGCGTGGAGCTGCAGACATCCTTAGGCGGGAAGGAACAAAGGACAAGCAAAGAGAGAGGGAAACAAGGCTTAAGGGCGGGACGGCGACAAGAGGGAAAAGAAGGCGGAAAGAGAGAAGGAGAGGGACGGGACGGCGGAAAGAAAGAGAGAGAAAGAGGCGGGAAGGAAAATATATATTATTATTAAAAATGAAATATAAGTATAAATAAATATTAAATCATAAAAGAAAGAGATCGGATAAGAGAAACGGGTACCTGGGTCGGGTCGGATCGGGTCAGATGTCACATGTCTGGATCCAAACATAACTGATAATTGGCATACAAAACCAAGTCAGTCATAACCGGTTCTCTAACAGGGTTATATAACCTAGGGGAAGGTTGTCTCCGAGCAGGGACTATATACTCGGGGAACCTTTGAATTGTCTGTGTAGGGCAGTGGTACAAATCCCGGGAATGGACAGGCATTCCTGCTGAGTTTGTGAAACAGAAAACTATGTTTGTATTTAACGACTGTTATAAATGTTTTATCGAGTCAACGTTTCACCAGCATATAGTTGACGTGTTTTCCCACCCTTGCAGGTAACTAGATGATAATAGATGATATACAAGGATTGGAGTCATAGAAGATCGCTTGAGATGGCTCGTTTTCGAATATTACAAATCTTTGTATTATTAATATCACAGTTTTGTAAACTGAATCTCGGTTGTTTAATTCCCAAGAAATTTTGATAATGTAAATTAATATTTTAATATTTAAAGACTTCCGCTAAAATAAACCCGCTACTCTGATATATTTACAAAACAGGTACCAACTGATGGTCACACTCCTAGGCCCTGGATTGGGGTGTGACAGGTTGGTATCAAAGCCATCGGTTTCAGCAAATTAGGTATTAAAATTAGTACCTAAGCTTTAACCATTTTTCTGATAAGTAGGGATAAGTTATGATTGGTAGTCTGCCTATCCCTAAGTTATTATATATACAGATGTCTTACACTAACTACTACGGACAAAAACGTCGGGTCGCAAGGCGATCTAACCCTGTCCCCGATGCTGAGTCGTCTGACCGAGTTAGCACAAATTTTGGTCCTAAGTGGCCAACTGTTTCGGTAAATCCGACTGAACCGGTGCACGTAAACTCGGCTGATCTGAATCCGATGAATCTAAACCAGTCAAACCCTGTTGATCAAATCGATCCTTACTTGGCTTACGGAAGCCAACCAATTTATGCTCCGAGAAGTCCAGAAATGTCAATCGAAATATCCAGTGACACTTCCGAAAGTGTTCCAATGACCGGTACCCCCGAACTATTATCCGTATGATATGGAAGTTCAAAGTAGAGTCAAGCAAGAAACCAGTATTGAATCTTTGACTTGGATGAACTGTCATTCCGACCAGAGTTTATGGCCTTTTGGATCACCCCCACCAGGTGGTCAAACTATAGCTGAACCAAGTCGAAGATTAGTTTATTATTCTGATAATCCTAATTTTCCACCGTATCATGGACCTGTACCAACCATAGCTGAACAAGCAAACGAGATACGGGAAGAAGCCCGCCTGATTGAAGAATTTTATATAACCAACCTTCCTGATAAGGAAATGCAGACATATATAGCTAATCCTCATCTGTATCCGAGAGAAAACGCTTAACTTTTTCCTTCAGTATTCGCACCGGTAGGGTATCCCAACCTACCCAACTCGGTGATGGATGAATTAAGAAACGAAAGGATCAAGAAGAAAAAGATAGGTGATAAGATCATAAAAAAATGTGATAAGATGAAGAAGATGGTTAAGAAATGGACCAAAGATTTGGATTATATAACTACTGTTGTTATATTTCTATCTTTTTGTAATACCATGAATAAAAGTTTACGTATTGAGTTTTAAATTCATGTATTTATATGATTTACAGAATGTCTGAACAACGAGAAACCCGAGTCAGTCAATTTGATGAGACTAGAGTTGCGTATCAGAAACCGTTTTCGGGTTTAAATCCATTTTTTTATGAAATCGATATTGAATTTGGTTTAACATTGTTGAGTTTAAGTGCATAACATGCAAAATGAAGCGCAGTAATGAGCATAAGTGCATATCAATAAATTGGTGCTGTTAACATAGCTCAAAACCAATAACACGGGCAAGGTTGTGAAAGTCGTTAGGCGGTCCTAGGCGGTCGACTGGGGAGTTGCGAGTACTCGGGAGTAGTAGGGGATTACTCGGAAAATACCTACGGAGTACTCGGCCGAGGCAAGGAGTACTCGATCTAGGCGGGGAATACTCGGCCGTCTACTCGGGAGTTTTACAACATTGAACACAGGTCAATATCAACTTATTTGAGCTAAGAAGGTTTTCACACATAATCTATATTACCCTTTACAGTCTGCACATAACACATATTTAATGCACACATATATAACATAAAATGCATAGCCAAATTATCTACTTGTAAAAGCACATACCTAAGATCTATCAATAAATGACCGCTTTAAACATAACTCAAAACTCAATGGGTGATTCAAATGGATTAAAACATGAAAGTCACCCAAAATCTATTTTAATACAGGCATGCTTTTGAGAGGGATTAGATTATAATTGGTTTTGGAATCATAGTTTGTGCATTCAAGTATTTATATAATTAAATTTTAAAGGATGGACAAAATAGTGACCGAATGATTATATATTTTAGATCCTTAAAGAATTAAATTATTACTGGTTTTGTAATCATAGTTTGTGAGTTGGTACACCATTAGATATTTATAAAAGCAAATATGAAGATGGACAAAAAAGTGTTTCGTTTACTTACTAATGCGTCGGCTCATGATGTTTTTAACGCGTATGTATATAATTTATATGCATCACAACTTTTAAACCATTGCACAACCCAACCCGTTTTGAATTTTGGCCGGTTATGCATCATTATTATCGATCAAATGCCTGATACTCCTACAATCACCGATTCTGCCACTGAACCTTGAGCATACAGAGTGTCTAGATCAGGAATCCTTGCACAACATTACATGCCATGATCTCATCATGGATATCCTGCCCCAATTTAATAAATGAAATCAAATGAATAATAATCTATATTACAATGTGTAATATTATGTCAAAACTGTTGTTGAGCAAAGATTTTGTTTACCATTCGTGTCTTTACCGATTTCATTGAACCATCGTCTCGTGGATGGCATCGAATACTTTGATCCTTGTAGAAGTTATGAGCTATTTGAGGGAGTTTTTACAAAACATAATAATATTGTTTCACAAAAGCTTTAGCAACATCTGGTGAAGACAAAAGGCTTAGACTCATTAAAGTTTTCTTGTTCCATCTCTGAAACAACAAAACAAAACACACAACTTAAGATTTTTAGTCCTCTCATAATGTAAAGTTATCAACTAAAGAAATTTTAATCATTTTATGCTTTAGATTATCTCACGAAGTCCAAATAAACATCACACAGTCTCTAAGGTGGTGTTTGTTTTTTGCCAGAAGATCTTCCTGACCTCTTATGTCTGCGCCGCGCAGTCCACGCGCAGACCTTTAGGCTTGAAGACTGTTTATTTTTTTGAAGACATTTCATTAAAAAACGTCTTCGCGCCCTCTTATTCTAGAAGACATGGACCAACCTCTTTTCACATCTTCTGCATCTTCTATCAAACCCTAGCCCCCTTTCATTCTACTTTCTCCTTCTCCTTCCCTTCATCTCCTCCCCGACCTCCACCGCCGCTGTTCCACTGCCGCGCCGCACCGCCGCTCCTCCACCACCGCGAACTCCACCACCGGAATCTTTGTCAAGGTAAGCTTGTATTACATTTGTACATTGAAACAATGATTGTGTTTTGGTTTGATTTCTTGTATTATATTTGTTATATGTATTTTGAATATTGATTATGTTTTGGTTTGATTTCTTGTGTTAGATTTGTACATTGAAACAATTATTGTTTTCTATCTTAGGATTAACTTATGAATCTTGTTAGATAGATACTTAGGTTTAGGTTTTATTATTTATTAATGTTAATTGACCACTTGAATATTGATTAGGTTTTGGTTTGATTTCTTGTATTAGGAAAGAAGGTTTGAGCGATGAGTTGTTTGAACAATACGATCAACCGGATGTGTCATTCAGAAATACTCATGTGCACGTTGCTGATAAAGACGAGGTTGAAGCGCATGGCAATGCATCAGATCGTGAATATGTGACGCAATTACGAGATGAAATTGCGGAGAAGTTAATGCAAAGTACCGAATAGATTATTTGAAAAAAAATGTTCTTGTTGTTTTATGAATATTATTGCACTGTTGTTTGACTATTATTTAAATTTCGATATTGAATGACTTTTTTATTTAAATTTCAGCTTATTTAAATATTTCTGTTTTATTTTAGCAGTCTACAAACGTTAAAAAACAAACAGTCTTCTTCTTGCAGACTGCAGAGGTTTGGTCCACCTCTTCTGTTACAAATGACTGCAGACGTGGTCCGCAGACTGCAGACTTTTACATTTGAAAAAACAAACAACACCTAAGGGTGTGTGTAGTGGACGAATTTTGGCTTGAACACCGCTCCCAAGCGATATTCGAGCGATTGTGGGGGTAGGGCGATGTCTATTTGTCGCCTGGTTTGATTGTTTGGAAATAATATTTTTTAATATGTTGCGTGTGTAATATATATATAGGGGAAGATTATTGTACAAATTAAATTAGCTTACTAAACATACAAATAATATAGTGTAATTACAGTGTTCAGGATTACTATTATATAAGTTTAAAGATGATGAACCACTATTGAACGTATCTTATTGATTCTTCATAGGATCCATCATGTATAATCAAAATTAGGGGTGTGCAACGGGTACGAACCGGACCAATCCGGAACCGGTTAAACCCTAAATCGCTAAAGAATATTAAAAAAGCTATTTAAATAATAACTTATTCGAATTCGAGTTTATTTGAATAAGGAATATAAAATACAAAGAAAGTTGAAAGTTACAGAAAATAAAATAAAAAACTTAATCACTATTTTCATAAACATTTAACAATCTAGCACACAAATAATTGCAAAATCAACATAGAGAATGTTGGGTAAGATTGCTAAGATTCAGTTATATATTTATACTAGGTTAGATCCCGTGTTTCACACGGGTGAAAATTATAAAAAATAAAAATTATTACATGTAATACGTAAATTCAGTTATTTCATATAATAATTTTTATTTATGACTCTTATTTTATATTCATTTAAATCAAATTATAACTTTAAGTTTTAAAATTGAATTACATGTATTTAAAACAAATAAAAGATTTGTCCTGATTTTCACCATTTAACAATTTTCTAAGATTTTAGCCATTGTATTGATTTATATAGCCAAACTTTGGTTATTGGTTTAAATGAATATAAAATAAAATTAATTAAGAATTTTATATTGAATTGTAAAAGGTTAAATATTAGTCTTTCTAAATTTATGTGAATAGCTTAATATAATTTTAGAATGGTAATTAAATGAAAAATAATGGATAGAGGATTTTATGCATTTAATGAATTGTATACATTTTAATGAATGTTAATTAGGTGGAACGTATTTAAGGAAATTGCTTATGTGGGATCCAATGTGGACACTCTATAATGATGTCATGTGGAAAAACTATCTGGCTTTAATAGATAGTCACATGCTTTTAACATGTGATTGTAATGTTGATTGGCTTATCTCATTGAGTTAACCTGCTCGGCTTAAAGAACATTATTGTATATAAATAAATAAATTGAAAGGGAACCTACTACTTGTGCTTTCGAAAATGTTAATGGGTGTACTGCATAAGTAAGATAAGGCAACTTGGAACTGGGGTTTTATTTGTACCAGGGTAAATTTACAAAATTAACTTTTTAGACTTACGTGGCAGCATGATGTAAGGTGAATTTCAGAGACCCAAAGTAGCCTTACGTTGCACTTTACAAAATTCAAATAAAGCTCTTGAAGGTTTGGAAAATAACTCACAACTGAGACAAAAAGTTCTATTTTCCTATATTGTAATTGTTGGCAATCAGCGAACAAATCACATAATTGATAATTCAATTGGATTGAATAAAAACAAGATGATATACATAAACAACTTCTTGAATTAAAGTACTGAATATATGACTGAATACGTTAACATAATTTGTCTGACATCATTCCTATTTATAGAATAAATAATTACATATTAACCCTACTAAATACAATAATTACAATAAGACCCCTATACTTATAATTAATAATAAAGTTTAGTTTATATACTAATGCTCCCCCTTAAACTAAACTTAATTTAAGTGAGGACTTCGTTTCTTCAAGATCCGGTTGCTATCACAGTAGCGTGGTTCGTCATCCTCCTCCCGGATCAGGTTTACTTCCACTCTTTTCTCCCCCTTTTGGACATTCATGTTTGAAATGTCCAAGTACATTACAACTGAAGCATCTTATGTGATCTTTGTTTTGATGACCGTGCTTCCCACCTTTATTTTTCCATGACTTCCAATTTTTGCCTTGACCACGTTCTCTATTTTCCTGCTTTGAACTTCCGTGACCGCAACGTTCACATTTATGGTCATTGGCTTTCCTTTTTTCTTCTTCTTTGGAGAATAAGAGCTTGTCATGCATGTCTTCCTCCTTGATTTTCTTCTTGGTGCGTTCCTCAAAAGCCTTCAATCTTCCAACGGCTTCTTGGAATGGTTGCACCAGCGACTCGTCAACAACCATTTTTAGGGACTTAAAAGCTGACTCGAGTGTTTCTAAACACTCTTCTTTAACTCTGTCAACTCCAACATGTCGAACCTTTAATGCGTCCCAAATTTCTTTGGCCGAAGTAAAATTAGAAATTTGCAATACCATGTTTTCTGGATTGCTTGGTATAGTAATGCAATTGCGGTATTATTCTGTTTCTCATCAACTTCGGTGCCCTCTTCTGGTTCGATGGCTTCCCAAATTCCATGGACATTAACGATCGATCTGATTTTTACAGCCCAAATGGTGTAATTTGTGGAGTTTAACATAGGGCATTGAAAACTCATGGATGTTCCTCCTTCTTTTGAAGTTACAACTTCTTTATCTTTAGACCCAACCATTTTCCAAGTTTTCTTTTTCCCAATCTTGACAATTTGACTATCACCGGTTTCGGATCGACTTTGATTTCAACTTTACTAGTATCGGATCAAATTGATATCAACCTTTACCAATAACAGTTCACCGGTTTTTCGGTTGCCTTACAACTTAAGACAAATCAAAACCAACTGTTAATTCTACAACAGTACACGGGTTATTAAAACCAAACCGTTTCAACAACGGTATACAGGTTTTTCGGTCACAAAATGAATCAAAACCAACCGTTTTATACCAAGAGTAGTACACGGGTTTCCCAAGGCAAATCAAAACCAATTATTCGTCTCAACCAACAACAATATACGGGTTTTTCAGTTGCCAAAATAACTTAAACCAACTACTCTAAAACACAACGGTGTTCGGGTTTATCGGTCACTAAGTGAATCAAAACTAACTGTTTCGACCAAGAATAGTATCCGGGTTTTCGATGCAAAGCAAATCAAAACCAATTGTTCGTCTCCACCGACAACTATATACGGGTTTTTCGGTTACCAAACAAGTCAAACCAACTATTCCTTACCTTTTCTTACTTGTTTTGTTTTTTTTCTAAACAAGTCAAACCATCAAACTTCTGTAAAATTTTTAAGGTTTCAAACTATTGAACACTTTCAAATTTTGAAACCTTCTTGACTGCTTATTTTCAATCTATTAAATACAACAAGCAACAGTACTTCGTATTACCAATTGATATCCCAAATCAATATTCTAGTATGTCCTTTTATTTTCAATTATGAAAACAAGAACAAATGCCCTCTGGCTATCTAGATTGCAATGTAGCAGGGAACAAAACACGATTTTGTTCTTGATTGGCACAAACCAATCCAATTCACACCCACTTGCTTTCTGGTTTGATCAGAACCAAAAACAAAAGTCAACACCCCTTTTAGAATCTCTAATTCTAATTCAGTTCTGGTTAAATTTTGGATTTAATTAAAATCTTTGCCTACCTCAGATTTCAATTACTCACTTTCCAAAATCGTCTGCAAAAACGAAATTGATTCCAAAACATCCGTGATGAATTGTTTTTGTGAATGATCGATTCAATTGGATGATCCTTTATCAATTGAACGATTCTCGAATTCAATTGGTAATTAAAGAACGAAATTTCTTGATCAATTCTTTGAACACTTCTTGATAGCGCGTAATTGATCGATATTCCTTTTAAAAGATTGATAATTATAGAAGTTCCCTTGATTTAATCGATTCAATTGACCACAATTAATTATCAAACCTTGGGTCTGATGCCACTGCTGGCAATCAGCGAACAAATCACACAATTGACAATTCAATTTGATTGAATAAAATCAAGATGATATACACAAACAACTTTTTGAATTAAAATACTGAATATACTATTGTTGATCACTGAATACATTAACATAATTTGTCTGACATCAGCCCTATTTATAGAATAAATAATTACATATTAACCCTACTAGATACGATAATTACAATAAGACCCCTATACTTATAATTAATAATAAAGTTTAGTTTATATACTAATAGTAATATCATACACCAACATGAGTTTGAAATTATTAACTCTCTTGTTTCAAAGTAAGAAACAAAATGTCACCTTACTTCAAGTACAACTGGGCCATAAATTCATACAAATATTCAGGAAATAAAATTAGGATAGATCGATATCAACTACAAGGGAGGCTCGATGCACCTTCAACAACTTACTACCAAACTTCAACTTTTCATCCAATGTAATCACACCAAACGAATAGGGACGAATAACAATCTTTTTAAGGAACGGGGAACAGGCAAGTAAGCAGTGTAACAAGCACAATTCATTCTCTGAGCCTTTCGAATATTCAAACATCCTGCAAGAATAGCTAATTAGCATTCAAATGCAAAACTATATATGAGATTACACGACAAGCAATATGATACATACCTAGTTATAATCGGCTGTGATTTCAAGACTCCGTAGATATGGGCAACTCCTAATCAATTCAAAAGCACATGATAACTTCATACCCTCGTCTAAACATATTCTTGATAATTTAAGAGCCTTGAGGCTGGAATAGGCGGTAGAGAAGCTCTTGTTAGCACCACTTCTATCAACTACAAGAAAAGAATGTAATCAGAGCGTAAAACGTTTCTATAAATTTAATCTCTGCGACCCATAAAACCATGTTTTGATTAAACTGTCTAGATAATTAAACCAGATCAATAATCGAATAATAAAATTAAAATCACCTAACCATATCAAACCCTAGTTATAAAATCTAGCCACATAAACCATGCAATACAAACAGTAAATCAGCATAAAAGCAAACCATCAAATAATCTGAAGGAACCTGGATACGGATCTAGATCTTGGTAACAACGATACACATGTTGATTGATATACGATTAAGTTGGAATACGTTATGGAGATGACAATTTGACAGAGTAACGAGAGAGAATGATCACTGAACTGAAAAAACTTACATTAATGAATAATTTACAGACTATATATAGGGGATGACTACATTCGTTAACTTAACAGTTAACGAATGTGTAATTTGTTACATTAAACCATACGAATGAACTCTTCATTCGTTAATACATTTAACATATAACGAATAGCCCTCATTCGTTATCTCATTCGTTAAACTGGGTTAACGAATGAGCTTACAATTAGACGAATGTGTTACATTCGTTACAGGGTAACGAATGAAACATTACATTAGAGCGAATGGCTCATTTAGCCATATTTACATTAAGACCCCTATACTTTATACTAAATACATTAATGCCCTGATAAAGACTGAGACGTACAAAACGTGTATCAACATAATCCAAACAGCAGCACAAAGCACTTAATTAATAAATAATAAAAAAAAACCCTATGCATGACTTTTAAACGAGAAGTCCTTACGATTAGTGAATAAACCTAGACTTGTATAGAACTCTAGCATCAATGGTGACAAAAATTAACTATCGTGTATACAAACACGCCGCAATTTTCAACTTCTTGTTTATTAGAACGGCAGCTAAAACTATACGGTAATAAACAAGATAGGATGATACATCAAAACTAACCAACTTAGAAAAGCCACAAAAAAATGAACATTATTTTTAGAAAATCCCGTCCGCTTCGTCCATTTTTAAGGAAAAAAGTTATATCATTTTCTTTAACATTATTTCTCTCTTTTCTCATCTCTATCTCTTCTCAATTTCTCTCTATCATCTTCACGAATAAATAAACCTATAATATAGAAATAACTAGACCCAATCATTCCCAACCCGCAAGAACTATAAACAAGTCCTTCTGGATCACCACTTTTTATAGCATTAAAACATTATAAGAAAACTATAAGTGAAGTTGATGTTGACTGTTCAGGTCAACTTAAAAGAATATGGTATTTTAATTTGGAGAAAATTCCTAAACTAGCCTTTTTGGCTTTTTATTAGAGAGAAATTAAAAATAACTCAAGTTTTGTTTAAAATTGTTAAAATAGCCCTCCAAATCTTGTCTGGGGCGATACATTGGGAATCGATCTGACGAGATTCAAATGATTTAAATCTCGTCATCTCCGTCCAAATTTTAAGCAATCTTGTCTTTTCCGGCCAAATTTTAGGAAATCCCGTCCGCTTCATGCATTTTTAAGGAAAAAAATTTTGTCCTTTTCCTTAACACTATTTCTCTCTCTTCCCAATTTCTCTCTGTCATCTTTCTTAAAAAAACAAATACGTTATATTCTTTAAATTATTCGAAACTGAATAGGCTTTTATTTTACAACTTTTAGTTGTGCTTTAAATTTAGTTATGGTTTTTAATAAAAAAAATAATATATAAAATATATAAAAAAAGATATTAATATAAATAAAGAAACGAACATATATAAATATAGAAAATTTTGATGCAGTCAAAGATAAATAAATAACATATATAAAAAAATATTAATATAAACAAGGAAATTAACATAAATATACCAAATAATAAAAAAGTAAAGAAATTTTGGAGGAATCAAAGGAAAAAATTAATATGAATATACTAAATAATAATAAAAAAAAAGTAAAGAAATTCTGGTGGAATCAAAGGAATAAATTAACATCAAAATACCAAATAATAAAAAGGTGAAAAAATTTCAGTGGAATCAAAGGAAAACATACATAGAGCTGGGTTTCAAACTAAGCTACATAACACTAACACCTAACTAGGATATTCGGTTGTTAACGGTCTAAATGGATATTGGAGCAAGCAATCGCATTGACGGCTAAATCTTTATGTATTTATACGTTATACGTACTCGGTGTTAATCATCAAGATTCGATTAAACTTTCATTCGGCTATCCTTTAATTGTATTTTGTTACTTTGTTGTACAATCATGTCGTTGAATCTGATCTTATTTGTATGTATCATTGAGTGATATACACGAGGGAATTCATGAATCATCTTCCGTGGACACTAACATTCTATTGTTTTCTTGATATCAATTAAAAATAAAAAATCATATAAGAATCATGATCGACTTTACCTAAAAGTATGCAATCTTTCGTAGTTTTGCAATAGGGATAAAATAGTTTTCTTTCCATACAGTTATTATGACATGCTGATGACTCTAACGAATCCAAAAAATCGTCTTTGAATTTTAGACTCGATCTTAACAATTATTGTATCCATAATTCCATTTTTATCTTCAAAAATTAAAAACAAAAAAACTTATATGCGATAGATCTAAATGATGAATAAAGAGCTGAATTTATTAACACCTACCTAAGGAGATGTCTTCTGAAATCCTATGAACAGTCACCGATTGTTCTTCAATGCCCTGCAAGATGACACATATTCTAAGTTAGATGACCAGTTTCAAAACTCTAAACAAGATAAAAATAAAATTGATTAAAAAGAATATAAAATCAAATACCACATGAGTCGTTGATTTTGCGATATCATCAGGAGGCCTGTTCTCATCAAACATGGACCATAAGGATATAGGTTTTCTCATTTCTGAGAGCTGCGGCCGTCTATTGAATATTGATTGACAAAGAGAATAGCACACTAGGGTTTTATAATATATAGTGTTGCGTTACGAAGATTTGATATCTTTGCAATTAATTATAATATTTCCATTATCTTTTCAATATAGCCCTCTATTTACTATCTATTTGTTAATTCTACATGTCTATATGTTCTTGTATATTTTAAAAGGATTAACTTTATGCTTTTAAGTCCTACAAAAGAGTACACAAATGGGATACATCAAATATACATAGGTTGTGTAGCGTCACGACTTTTGACAGTTGTTATACAAGCGATCTAAGCAGTTAATGCAAAAAAAATATCGGATTTCGATCAAGAACCGATATCTGAGATATCGGTTATCGCAGTGAGATATCGGTGGAATATCGGTAATTTTAATATCATGTAAAATTCTTATATATAGCAATTTAACACTAATAACTCAGTATAGTCTCCTACCATTAACATATTAACCTTTTGCAACTTGCAAAACACTAGCAATCATAGCAAGTAAGAACTGATTAAGACTTAAAAAACTAACATTAAACACTAAAAGTAGATATTAAGACTTAAAACACCGATATCGGAAATATTGGTGATATATCGGTCAAATATATGTCCAATATCGGTCAATATCGCTGATATTATTGGTACCAATAGTTTAACCAATATTTTGGCTGATATATTTCACCAAGGGACCGATAACTAATATATCACTAGTATATCGGTGATATATTGGCGATATCGACTGCATAACAAGAGATACCATTGATCGATGCAACGATTCATGATGCCTCGCTTCCTATAATTAACCTGCTATCTCTCATATTGTAAAAAAAAGGTTAGTTTATTTGTAAGGAAGATAAAATTTCTGCTGCATTCAATTTCTAGTTCATCTTGTTTGATTCTGTATGCATACCTTCGATTGTGTTTGTGTGTAATAGATCATATCTCCACAAAAGACAAATCGATCATGTTTCTAACAATGGTATCATATACAAGGTTTGGGTGAAGAAGAATTGCACATTTAGTTGAAATCAGGTTGAACCACGGAACCCACTGTCAAATCAATCTCAACAATATGGTATTGGTTCCAATGCCTAGTAATTTTGAACAACTGAGGGACGTTAAAGGACTGGCCCAGTGTTCTAATCATGAATAATAGAGGGCTAGATGAAGATTTGTGGGGTTCTGTTTGGATCCGAACCCAGAAAATATTGGCGAAAGAAGCAAAATTCATATTCAACGAAATTGATGGCAACTAGGATCTTTGTAACATTCGATAGTTTTCAAATCCGGAAACTCCACCCGTTTAATTTTTCAGATTTGTTTTTATATCTTTTATAATGTTGTTAATTAATCTCAAGTTCCATTTCATATATTTTATTCCTTTATTACATTTAAATCAAGTCTAGAGGTGTAAAATGTCAAATTCCAAAATTTGCTAAAAACCCACCCGTCACGCTACGTGACAGGCTTGTCCTCAACTCAATTTTTTTGATCAAATTCAAAGCATTGAATGCAATTCATATTCATTAAAAAGTCTCGAGTCTTGACCAAATTCAATTATTTTGTTATTATTCTTGGCCATGTTACTTATAAATAGAGTCTTCATTTCACCTCTTCTCACTTTGTCACAACTCAATTTACAAAAATCATTTGTTATTTATTCTAGATTATATTAATAATATGTGCAACGTTGAATATCCCAGTGGAATGATAGCTACGGTGTTGATTTTGGGGGTCTTTAGTGTTTTATTTATTTTTGCAATAATATTGGTCTCAAGACATGAGATGTATAGGTATTATATGGTGACCATCTTGCATTAGGGTATACACTTTTGGGAGTTCTAAGATTTTTTACTATGATATGTCTCGTTCTTCGCATTGTTAGTTTGTGGCAAGAGTATCGTACGAACAAGGACGTGTACATGCCAAACTCGAATAATCGGGAAGCTTGATAGATGATCGATTATTTTGGATTGAATCTTGGACTTTGAGTTTTTGGTAAAGGCTATAGATTATTATGTTAACCTAGTTATAAGGGTGTTTAGTTTTATATCGGATTTTGATTTTGTTTATTGAATTAATGTTATTTTTTTTGGGTATGATGAAATATATTCTTGGTTTTATTTTAGTACAATGATTTAACAATGTTTTGAGTTTATACATAATTTGATGAAACTAGAGTTGCGTATCAAAAACCGTATCCGGATTAAATCCAGTTTTTTTATGAAATCGGTTTTGAATTTGGTTTAACATTGTTGAGTTTAAGTGCGTATCATGCAAAATGAAGCGCATTAATGAGCATAAGTGCATATCAACAAATTGGTGTTGCTAACATAGCTCAAAACCGATAACACAGGTCAATATCAACTTATTTTAGCTAAAAAACGTTTTCACACATAATCTATATCACCCTCTATAGTCTACACATAACACATATTCAATGCACACATATATAACATAAAATGCACAGCTAAATTGTCTACTTGTAAAAGCACGAGCCTAAGATATGTCAATCAACGATCGCTTTAAACATAACTCAAAACCCAAAATACAGGTCTATATGAACTAAAAGTAAGCAAAAGCTTGTCATATTATGCTAAGCTGTAAAAACCACACCTTAGATTCCAGCTACTAAAGATGCTGAAAGCAATCCACAAAGTCCGATAACTGAGTGTAAGGCTAAAAATGTGACTTGCGATATCAAAGTACGAAACCTGTTATATATTTACGGTCAAGTTAATAATTAAAGTTTGCGAGAAATCCGGACACGAGACGAGGGCTTCGGGTTCGTGTTTGACTTCAACGGGAAAAGTCTTCTACTTTTGCTATAAATAGGACTTGTATGTCACTTATTAGTGTGTGTTTTGATGGTGTAAACACCCACCTAAGGGGAGCTCACATTGGGTGGGGTCGGTTCGCTTAAAAGTATAAATATTTCAACCGATAACGAGATCATTTCTATTTATATTATCGTTATATTATTATGTTCGGTCGTTTGGTTTCACCGCACCCATCTCGAGCGTTTATCAAGAACAAAGCCGTTCGTTGTTGGATCCGGTTTCGGAACCTACACTGAGACACCAAAAGAGAAAAAGAAAAAGAAAAAGAAAAAGAAAAGCAACACGATCTAAATTGAATCGAAACTTCTAACAATAACCTACTCATAATAAAAATTAATGGCTAAAACACATGTACAACGGATAATATAACAGCAAACTTTGATCATATAATTGGCAGCCTATTAGTCTAATAAATATTATTATATACCAAAACTAATGTTATGTTAACTCGAAACAGATTATCTATACTATATATAATGCATCACTTAAGAGTAAATTAAGACGCTTGGATTAAAGGGTTTTTCAAGTAAGGAACACATGGTACAACTTTAAAAAATGACAAAAAGGTCATTATAACATCAAAACTCACAGGTGTTTTTAATTTGTTTTAAAATAGTTACATTTTTTCCCACTCAAGTATAATCAACTTTTTAAATTTAATGTATAGTTATAATTATTACCCTTAATCTTTTACTCATGTTTTATTTATACTTTCACTTTTAACCCAACCTCTCACCATGATTTTTAAACGTTAAAAACTTTTTCAAATATTAATATATTTTTTTTAAAATTTGTACCATAAAAATGAACATATTTTTCTCTTTAATTTGAGTATGGTATTATTATAGTTTTTTTCCAATTAAAAAAAATAACATTTTGCGTAGGGGTGTTTGCGGTTTCTTGCTGGTTTTCAAGTTAAACCGTGAATTAAACTATTAGTAACGGTTTTTTGTCGTCGAAAACTGAAATCGAACCATTGAAAATTGAAAACGACTGGCTAAAAGCTAAAGAAAAAAAATAACTGTGAAAACAAACCAATGATCAATTTGAACGGTTTTACGATTTCAAACCAAACAATGATCACCCATAAACTTGTTACGTGATTGCCAAGTCTATGTTTTCCGCTGCATCGCGTGGGCACCCCGTCTGGTCTCAATTCCGGCTTGAGAGGTTGATCAAACACATCGATCCCATAACCAGTCCCGTCTTAGGTTCACTTTTTTACACCTAAATAAGTCTTGGTCCGGTGTGGTTTGTTCAAGGTCTTGAACGTGATCATGCCTAGACTTTATTATATGAATTTGGAAACGTCCACAAATGATCCATAAAAAAATTGTGTAACCGGTCTAATAGTGACTGCCGAAGATCAAGGTTGTCTCAGAAATTTCGGGTGTATAGAACGAGTATAAAAATAGTGGCCCTTAAATGTAATATTTTTTAATGGACTAATTAAGGAGTAAAGTAAACAGGCTATGTTTGATTGTTAAATGGGCTACTTTGTGTAATGAGTTAAATATTGGGTAATGCTTGTTATTTTTTGTTTTAATTGGCCATACTCATGGCCCATTTAGGTTTTAGAATTAGGTAAATTACATATGGGTGAGGTTAAAGCTTATAAATAACTCATGTGACAAACCACCAATCTAAATTACCTAAAATTTTCACCAAGAAACTTGAGATCAAAGTTTAGCTCATGATGCTTATAATATGTAATATCGAAGAATTACAATCATGCCTAGCCCACAAGATTTATCAAGACGTTCTTGCTGCCTTCAGTGACCGGGGTTTATAGCATCACCTTGGTCCTTGGTTAATATACGGCCGAAAACCGGACCTGCCTTTATGGATGCTTAACTTTTGGTTGTTCAACTTCATATGGCTCTACCTGAGTCGAAAGTATTGGTTACCGAGCGGCACAGAACTAAACCATATCTTTTTTCTTCTAGTGTATATTCATTATACAGTATCAAACAAGTATTTTGAGCACATGGTGCTTGTTTTGTGGTTGGTGTGTGTGACCATTGGTGTTATAGGTATGTCTCTAGTCGGGATTTTTCACTCGATACACAACTGGAGTTCTGATACCAAATCAATGTTATCGGTGATCCTAAACAACTCGTTTGTAGTTCTTATCAACGGTTGGACACTCGTTTGTTACTTGAGCTTCAAGCAAGAGAGCCGTGCCATGAAAATTCCTGCCGTTGTATTTTTGGGATTTATAGTATCGATGACCGTTATATCTTTTGGTCTACGGTTGGTTAGCCAATGGGAAGAGTATTTTAGGAGTTGGGTGCTTGTGCTACCTATACCAAACCCGATTCAAGTAGCTTGATTTTACAAGATCAAATGGCGCTGCCAGTTTATTTACGGTTTATTGTGTTACTTTAACTTATATTAACCAATGGATCTCATAGAATAATATGTGTTATATTTGTATTAAATAAAGAATATTACACTCCAATTATGCTATCTTAGTATTTTACTGTTGTCGTGTGTCTGTCTTCATTTGCCGCCGACTTTTCTAACTGTGTTGATGTACCACTTTCACTCTATGGAGCTACTGCATCGGCAACTTGTGTTGTCCTTGAAATTAATTTTAGAGTACAAAATTTTATAGCGAACAAGCAACTTCATATCTGTATTAGTTTCAAATCTGAAAAAATACTTTTGATAAGAGAGTTTAAAGAAGTTAAGAGAATATATAGTTATGTTATTACTTATTAGATATATAGAAATACAATAATAATTAACATGTTTCAAAAATCGAAACTCGATGTATTTTTAACGAATTTATATCAAAGTAAATTAAATGTATTGCAATGATTCATTTGAAATTGTATAAAAAATGATATATTCAAAGTTATAAAAGAAATAAAACTATAATTAATAGGGGCAGAAGATAAATTTGTGGGTAAAATAAGTGTTTGAATTAATCTTGAAAACATGCATAGTTCAATTAGTTAGTTTTTTTTTTTTTTTTTTTTGAGAAGTTAGTCCAATTAGGTTTTGATGTTATGCTTATCTTTGAGTCTTTATTAAATCCTATAAATAAATCATGTGACAACTAAGACCCTAACCCTAGGAAATTAAGAAGACACTAAAGATTAAAGTTAACCTCGTGATCCATAGAATGGATGATGCCAAGTCCGAATCATTCCCGACCCACAAGAACTATCAGCAGCTCGTTGACGTCTTCTGTGTCACGAGCGTTTATAGCATAACCATGGCCATTTGGTTAATCTTTGGCCGAGAACACCCGCTTTTATGGGTTTATGGGTGTTCAACTTTTGGTTGTTAGCCTGGCTATGGTTCATCATCAAGTCACATTGCTTACTAAGGGGCACCGAACTCAACCTTATCGTTTTCGTTCTAGTGTACATTACTTATATGACGTATGATATAGCTTTGCACACCTGTTGTTCGTTACAGGGTTGATTTGCGTGATCACTGGTGTCGTAGCGGTTTTTCTAGTGGTCCTGTTTCCTGGATGAGAAACGAGTATCAAGAGAATAATAACGCGACATTTATGGTGATCCTAAACATCTTGTGTGCGTTCTTTCTCAATGGTTATGCAATGTTGTGCTACTTATGGGTCAAATGGGGAGCCGTGTTTGGAAGATATCGGGCATTGTATTTTTGGGAGTTTTGGGATTGTTGACTGTGATATGCTTCATTATACGGATGGTTAGCCGATGGCTAGAATATTGTACGAGCCGGGCGTGTGTTGACTGTGATAAAACTCGATTGAAGTAATACTTCTATTAAGTATTTATTATTGTTAAACTCAATCTTTATATTAAAGTTCACATGTGAAATTTTAATGAACAAGAGAGTTTATTTTTCTTTTTTTTGAACGGTTGAATAGCTAGGGTTATCTAGTTTATTTCGTTAATAATTTAAAGACTTTGAGTTGCAATAGGTATTGGTTGTTTTGTGAATATAATTGTACTAGTTTTAGAGCCCGTGTCACACATGGGATAATTCAAATTATAAAATTATAAGTAAAACAAATAATTACATAGCGTATATGAAAAAAAAATGTATTACATCTATGCTTGTATCTATACAATGTGTACATAAATTGATTTTATTTATATCATAAAATGATTTTTTTAAATGAACTTAATAAAAAAATGTCCGTGCAAAAACGTACCTGAGAATGCTTCTTTCTATTGAAAAATTCATTCTCGGTGCCATATATGTAAATTAAAAGACTTTTGGTTATGAACCAATTTCGGAAATAAAGCTTCTCATACGATAGTAGTTCTAACCACTCAGCCTAAATACAAAAGGACCGTTACCTTTATTGATATATTTATCAATTTACCACCCATCAAAGGAAAGTAGAACATTAAATTGTAAAAATGGATGTTTTTCAAGAACTATGTTTTCTGAGCTACACCATGAAAAATATTTTGATAAGTTTCAGAGGGCTTCTCGACTTTGTCATAATGACAACATAAAAAATATGTTAACCCATTTAATTTTGTGAATATTTTGTTTCATTTGAGCATAGTTTAGCATGTCATGCTTCCCATACGATGTTCTGATCACCATTGAAAGAAAAATTAATGTTAACATAAATATTTCAAATTTGATAAAAGTTAAGCATTGATAAGCATGGGGGTGGCATGTCGAAAGTGTTCGTAATGTTTTCTTAAATTTTAATAGTTGAGGGGAAAATAGTCAGTTTCCCAAATCCCGAACCTTTTGATTATTTCAAAAAATACCCTTAAAAATAAATTTGAAACCCGAATCATGTTTAAAATTTTAACTTTCATACTTTTGACATTTTAAAGTCAACACTTTGAACCCATAACAAATTTGACGATAAATCTATTTTGCATTCTCAAACTTTTAAAAATACTCCAAATTTTCATTTTTGACCTTAACTGTCACACCCTCAAAATCCACTAACGGAGTTTTACCGTCAGAGGGTGTGAACTAACAGGATCGGAATCATTAGTTATAACTAATGATTATAACCAAATCCGGTTCTCAAAATATCGGACCCCGTCCGATTTGGTTTCAAGTTGCCTGTTCATGCCCCGCATGAGTTCCGATGGAAGATTATCATCTTTCAAAGCTTCGAGTTGGGCATCGCGAATCTGATCGGGTAAGTTGGTATGAATCGTGAGTTGCAATGCTCGCACTCGTCTGGGTTTATCTGTTTCTTTTCTGCTGAGGGCGTCGGCCACTACATTGGCCTTGCCAGGGTGGTACTTGATGGCACAATCATAATCTTTAAGCAGCTCGACCCAACGAAGCTGTCGCATGTTCAGCTCCTTCTGATCGTAGATATGTTGGAGACTCTTGTGGTCGGTGTAAATGGTAAACTTGGTACCGTACAAGTAATGCCTCCATATCTTAAGGGCAAACACCACAGCTCCGAGTTCCAAATCGTGGGTCGTGTAATTCTTCTCGTGAACCCGTAGTTGTCGAGAGGATAAGCTATAACCTTCTCGAGTTGCATCAGCACACAACCGAGACCTTGTATTGATGCGTCACAGTGTACCTCGAAATTTTCCGTTCCCTCGGGGAGGGCTAGGATAAGGGCGCTACAGAGTTTGGTTTTCAACAGTTGAAAAGCGGATTCTTGCGCGTCACCCCAATTGTACTTAGTGCCTTTGTGAGTCAAAGCGGTGAGGGGTTGAGCAATCTTTGAAAATCCCTCGATGAAACGTCGGTAGTAGCCGGCCAGTCCTAGGAATTTCCGCACCTCAGTCGGAGTCTTAGGTGCTTCCCAGTTTTTGATGGCCTCTACCTTACCGGGATCGACATGGATACCATTCTCGTTGATCACATGTCCTAAAAAGTGAACCTCGCGAAGCCAAAATTCGCATTTCGAGAGTTTTGCGTACAGTTGTTCCTTCTTCAATAATTCCATAATTACCCTTAAGTGTTCCTCATGGTCAGCCTTGTCCTTGGAGTAGACCAGGATATCGTCAATAAACACAATCACAAATTTGTCGAGGTATGCCTTGCATACTCGATTCATGAGATCCATAAATACGGCTGGTGCGTTGGTTAGGCCAAAAGGCATAACCGAAAACTCGTAGTGACCATACCGTGTTCTGAAAGCCGTCTTTGAGATATCTTCTTCGCGCACTCTTAGTTGGTGGTAACCAGATCGCAGATCGATCTTCGAGTAATAACTCGATCCTTGAAGCTGGTCAAACAAATCATCAATTCGGGGTAAAGGATAACGGTTCTTGACCGTCACCTTGTTCAACTCCCGGTAGTCGATGCACATGTGGAAAGTCCCGTCTTTCTTTCGGACAAATAAGACAGGGGCTCCCCATGGTGATGAGCTAGGTCGGATAAAACCTTTATCCAATAAATCCTGCAACTGAGTGGACAACTCCTGAAGCTCCGCCGGTGCGAGCCGATACGGGGCTCGTGCTATGGGTGCTGCACCGGGTGTCAACTCGATTTGGAATTCGACTTGTCGTATAGGAGGGAGTTCAGGCAAATCCTCCGGGAAAACTTCCGGAAAATCCCGCACAATCGGTATATCTTCAATTCGCTTCTCCTCCGCGGGTTTCTCAACAATCTGCGCCAAAATTGCCGGATGACCTTTTCGTAGGTACTTCTGCGCCTTCATGAGGGTAATGACGCTGGTGGTCATGCCGCTTCTCTCACCTCGGATCGAAATGATCTCGCCGGAAGGGGTAGTGATGTGGACTATCTTGTCGTGACATATAATCTCCACTCGGTTCTCGGATAACCAGTCCATGCCGACCACGACATCGAAACTACTAAGCGAAAAAGGAATAAGGTCAATATCGAAAACATGACCTGACAGTTTTAACTTACATCCCGCAAGTACATGAGTCGTTACTATAGTCTTACCGTCAGCTAATTCAACAGGAAACTTAGCATCTAACGGAGTTGGAGTTAAGTCTAAGAGTTGACTAAAGGCTTTCGACACAAAACTCCTATCAGCTCCAGTGTCAAACAATACAGAAGCAAAACAATCGTTCACAGGGAACTTACCAGTCACCACGTACGGATCATTGCGGGCTTGACCCGACCCAATAACAAAAGCTCTTCCTTTACCATTTGTTTCCACCACTACTGCCACTTCCATTACCTCCATTGTTGTCGTTCTGTTTCAGCTTGGGACAATCTTTCCTGAAATGACCTTCCTGCCCACATTCGAAACATCCCTTCGTCGTCATAGGTGGTTTAGGAGCACCCTTTGCCGCAAGGTCTCCTCTACATTCCTTTGCCTGGTGACCCATCTTTCCGCATCTCTGACACTTGACACGGTCACACGGACCAGCATGATGGTAGTTGCACCTATTGCACTTCGGATATTTCCCAGCATATCCGCCCGAACCCTGCCCGCTACCGTTGTTATTGTTGTTGTGACTCTGATTGTTGAAGCTCCGAGTGAATTCGGGCTTACGGTAGTGTTGTTGCTGTGGGAGGTTCGAGGATGAGGATCTGGTGTTGTCAAACTTTCTCTTTCCGCTGCTCAGGTTGCTGTTGCTGTTGTTGTCATTACTCGGGTTGTCACGGGCTTTAGCGGTTGAACCCCTAGGTGGTAACGCACCTTGGGTCACAGCTTGATCCGTCAGTTTGTGAGCTAAACGGATCGCTTGTTGAATCGTGGCTGGTCTGGAAGACGTCACCATGCCCTGAATTTGCGGTGCTAACCCATCAATATACATTTCAATCATCTTACTCGGCGGATCTACCATCCGCGGACACATCACCGCTAACTCATGAGAACGGGTAGTGTAAGCTTCGATTTCTGAGCCCACCATCTTCAATGACCAAAATTCTGACTCTAACTTTGCAATCTCTTCTCTCGGACAGTACTCTTCTCGCATCATGTTTTTGAACTCCTCCCAGTTCATCGCGTTAGCCAGTTCCAATCCAAGGATCTGCACGTTTGAATTCCACCAAGTGAGGGCAGAATCCTCAAGTGTTCCAGCAGCGAATTTGACCCTACTGGCAGGGGGACAATTACACTCTCAAACGCCGATTCGGCCTTCTCAGCCCAACGCAGGAAGCCTATAGCTCCCTCAGTGCCCTTAAACGTACTGGGCTTGCAGTCAAGGTAATTCTTGAAGGTACACGTTCCAATTGGACCTCCAGCTTGGTTCTGAACATGTGCTGCTAAAGCGGCCGCCGCATGGTCGTTCAGCAGAGTTTGGAGTTCAGCTGCAGTCAAGTTGATGTTACCACGTCCGTGTCCAGCGTTTCTTCCAGCCATTTCTTAGAATCACAGTATGAAATGTTAAACATGAATTTTTCTTTCATATACAACACACCATACATGTAATAAAAGATAAATAAGAAAGAAATAAGAAACAACATCACATCACAACCATATATTAATCTAATTAATAATTCATGATTAAAACCATTGTATTCGCTACAAAGTATTTCCAATCAATCCTTAAAATCATAGAAAATAATAGTTCGGATGGAGACAACCCCTCCATCTAGGTGTTATCATCACTAGATGTCATCATCTGAGGACACCTCTGAGTGTGCCTCATCCTCAGCCGGTTCTTCCTCCGGTTCTTCTTCAGGTTCCTCCTCGGGATCTTCCTCGGGGTCCTCCTCAGGCTCCTCTTCGGGATCTGCCTCAGGCTCGGCCTCAGGCTCTGCCTCAGGTTCGGCTGCGTTCTGAGCAATTTGCATTTGTAAGTCATCGCAACGCTCTAAAGCTATCTCGGTTCGGGTTCTTGCTACTTAGAGTTGCTCTTGCAAGTCTATCATCTCGGCTTGCATCTTTCTCATAATCTTCATCTGTTGATCACTAGCCTCTTGCATTTCCTTCATTGCCACCGTCATGCGGGCAATTTCCTCCTTAGTCTCTGTTCCGTCTTTTAACAGTCCGGAAACGTTAGTTCTTGATAGCGCATGTAACCCACGTCACGCTCCAAGCATGAAACAACAGCTGCGAGAACTCGCTCTACAGGTTCGGTTATGGGTGGTAGGGTGTTGGGGTAAGCAGGATGGTTCGGGTGGGGTAGCGGGGGAACTTGTTTGCGATAGACCATACGTCTGATCATATTAGGGTACCAATCCCAGCTAACTTCGTTTTCGTACATGCCTCCGGATAAGCGGTACCTCTTCGGTGCAGGAGCTTCGAGTTCCGGGACTACACGGGGTGGCGATGAGTAGGGAAGATGCGGTTCCTTTCCAGGGGCGTGAGACATCGGGTCGGATGATGACGACGATGGCGTCGACATCCTTACAGGTAAGCCGTGTATGCGCGCGTATGAGTGAAAGAGGTAAAGAGATAAGATAACAAAGACTACACAAACATATGCAGTGCGTATCATTATAACTAATGGGTCGTCGCGGTTATAGTCTAGTATGCATGCAGCTTCTAGTTCGCTATAACCAATGGCTCTGATACCAATCTGTCACACCCTCAAAATCCACTAACGGAGTTTTACCGTCAGAGGGTGTGAACTAACAGGATCGGAATCATTAGTTATAATCAAACCATAAAAACGTTTAAATGAAAATAAGTGCGGAAGCGTAAAACCATAGAAACCGATGTTGCGTCACGCAGGACGACTTAAAACCCAATGATAACAGTTTAAAATAAGTTTGCATAATTAAAAGTGTTTCAAGCAATGCATGATCCTAAACCGCGCGCCCGCCTCGGCTACCTGAGAATAACATACTAAAAGTGTCAACACGGGGTTGGTGAGTTCACAAGTTTATATAAAATAAAGCTTTAGCGTTTGCGTTCAGCGTTTTGCGTTACAGCGTTTTGCGTTACCAGATAGTGTTATGTCAATTATATATCTATAGGTAGCTAGCCTATAACAAGTATTACTAAGTATTCGACACCGAAGCTGACTGTTTATCATTTGCCTTGCCACCAGGTCTATCCCGACCATGGTATGTGTTTAGCCAAGATTACACCCACTCGACCTCCAGTCGAGTTTAGCGTTGGGTGGAGTTTGTCAAACCCAGTAGTACTACTCAACAATGACTCGCTATTATCCAATATTAAACGGTTCGATGTGAATGAAGGACTTTAGTTATTGCGTTTGCCACTTAGTCTTTACAAGTGATATATAATCTATATTAACAAAATCTTAAATGCGTTTTCGGAGTATGTTATCTCCCCCAAGTGA
>NW_027499447.1:0-123813 GCF_021521415.1 Bidens hawaiensis
GACCAAAGGCGGCGGAACATGCAGGGGTGTAACGTATTGATTGGACAGTAGCTCAAAAGACACTAATTAAAGCGACAATGAATATTTAATTTAATTAACATTAAACACGTGCACAAATTCAATAATTGTAACGATTACATCATATTCTTGTATATTGAATAATATCCTAAGGCCAAACTATTGTCTTCCAACTTGAATAATATCAACTACTTGTACCTGTAACATATATGAAAATAGAGTTTGTCAACACGAATGTTGGTGAGAATGCATAAGTTTTAGTTTTATATATATATATATATATATATATATATATATATAAATCACAATTCATATGTAAATGATGAGTATTATAATTCCTATGAAAATGTAAACAACTAAATAGATATGGACTCGTTCTTATTGATACGAAATCAAAGTACTTGGGTAAATGTATGATCATAATAGATGAGGATAGATGAGGATGAGATACCAACCACCAAACATAAAAATAAACAATTAAGCACATAGAGCATTATCATAGAGCATGCAATAATCACACATGAACATATATTGAATTGTGTTATGAATAGATAAGTAAATAAAAATGAGTAATTTAAATAGATTATACATGCCACCCAAAAATTTAAAATATTAAAATGGGGGATATGTAAACTCACCTTTAAGATTAAAGCCAAACTTGAAATGACAACCGAAAGCACGTTAAAGTAAATGAACGATCGAACCTCACGAACTATAAATAAACAAAATATAATAATTAAAGAATAACTGATTGGATTGGAAAGTTTAAAGAATACTAAATCTAATGTATAAATATTAAGATAAGAACAAGGAAAAGATCAAAAGGAAGATGAAATACAAAATCAATTTTTGGGAATCAAACTGTTCTATTTAGATTAAGGTATTTGAAATATGAAACAATTTTATTATAAATCAAGACTTTCCAATCTATGAAATTAGAAAGTTTTGAACAACTTTCATTTAGAAAAGTTTTGCAAATTCGTAACCTAAACAGGCCAAAACAACCATGTAATTCAGAGGGTACGAGTCTGCACACTGTTTTTAAAATATTTATTGCGAATTCATAGGAATGAATTAAAATGCGTAAAAATAGTTTTTAGAACCATATTTCATTGAAGAATATCATTGAATTTGGTGTTGCACTTTTTAAGTTTGTTATAAACAAGATATGCCTCTTTCTTTGACAGCTATATCTAATGTCAAAACTGAAATATTGCTAAAAGCAATATTCTAACGATTTCGAAAAGGATTTTGATGAAATAAAATTATGGACTTTTTTGGATATGATTATATAACATTTATTAGCATATATCATCAAAATCCTTGGGTCCTTTGAACAAAAAAATAAGGATTCAAAACAAAAAAAATAAAGATGTAAGAACATTTCAAGTGTGACCTTCGTGTAACCGATCATCTCCTTGTGTTCTTTGTCTCATCCACCCTATACACCATGTTATGGATTATGTGGATTCCTAGACATGATTGTGTTATGGTCATATGACCATTTGATTAACTAGTATGAACAAGAATTTAAAATAAATAGATTAAGTCGAAGAAGACGTGAATAATTAAAAACCCTACCTTTGAAATGGAAAAAAAATAATCTCTTGAACTTGTCAAAGAGTGGTGCAAGAATGAAAGGGGTGGGAGTGAGTTCTTATTTATACTAAAATAAGAAGGTTATTCTTTAGAATGTTTTAATGATAAAATTGATTAAAAGAGTGATTTGGGGGGGGGGGGGGAGGTTTGACCCAAATTTGAATGGTGTAGGAATATATTTTTCCTCTTTTAAAAATAAATAACTTTAGGTTAAAATAAATGTGACATAACTATATTAAAATGATTTACTTTGTTTATGCATCAATAATGTTATTTATGTGATATTTGAATAAAGAAAAAATCATAAGTGTTATAATTTTTATATATATACATATTAGTAATGATTAATATTATTAAATAACGTTAGGAAAGAAAAACTATTACGTATGAAATATGTAACATATGGGTATATGTATAATTAACTGAATCACATCGAAAATTTTATACGTGTCGGGTCTTCGGGTCCGAAAATTGACGAATGTTAAAGGTTCGTCCCGTTGTGCGGTTTGAAAACAAAGGTAAAAGAAAACTTATTTTTTTATATTGATATCATTTGATCGAGCAATGAACTAAAAGTTGAAAGAAAATTGATGAACATAATTAACTACTAAAATAATAAAAAAAATGACGAAATTGTTGAAGTTAACCATCGACAGTAATAACAACAAAATGAAATAAACAAATAGAGAAAAATTTGGAATTATATAAGTAACCTACACATACGATGTAGAGAAAATACTTGAGATGACGAGAAAATTCACGTAATAATAAATAGGTTTACACAACAAACAAATCACATGACTTATGAGTATAATAATAGATAAGGTTTGAAACCACGATTATAAAATCGATGAGATGAGGTAAGAGTACCATGAGGATGAGGTGAGTTTGGAGGGTTTGGGTAGCCATGTATTAAAATATCGAAATAAAATTTGTACATGTGACTCCTATTAGATAACTATGTAAAACACATGTTCACAGTCCCAATTTCCAGCACGTTTGTAGGAAATCGGTCATAGGTAGTTTATGATACAAATACGATACTATTAGATAACTACGCACATCACCGTGCACATAGTCCCGATAATTAACCGGTCATAGACCACTTAAATCATGATAATAAATTGTGTAATAATAAATAGTGCACTAAACGACAAAATAGGAATAAATGAGTAATTGAACACCATTATAAATAACCATAATTCTCATTCATAACAAAACTGGAGATTTAATGAAGTTAATACATTAGATTTAAATGAAAATAACTAAATAAAAGAAACGTCTTTTGTGTAGCATTTCTTCATAAAGGGTTAGGCTTAGACTTGGGAACCGTTGATGTAACACACTTGTCCTTGAGTAGCTTGGTCACTTGAGGTTGGTTAGTTGATTGGGATTTGGTTGACTTGAATTGGTTAAATGGGTTGAATGGGTTGGGCTTGAATTTCTTGGATGGGTTGAGCTTGGATTGGTTGAAGTTGATTTACTTGGGCTTGCTAAGCTTGATATTGAGCGGTTTGGGTCGGGTAGGATTGAATTTGGTTCGTGTGTGCGAGTCTTGGGCATGCATTGAGATAATGGTTAGGGTCTCCACAATTGTATCAAGCTCTAATAGTTGAGGGTGATTGAGTAAACGGTTGAGCATAGGGTAAAGTTTGGGGTTGGGTAAGAGTTGAGGTAAATGGTTGCATCAAAAGTTGGTTGCGTTCATGACATGTGGTAAAGAGGTGACCAAATCTATTGCAATGGGTGCATTGTCGATACTTGAGGTTAGGCGAATGGTGAAAGTTACATGTATCACATAATGGGTGGGGTCCTGTGTAGGGCTTCTTGGTGGGTTGGGCTTGCGATTGGGCCAAGACATAGTTTTGGGAATTGAACTTTCTTTTATTGTTGCGGTACTGGGGGGAGTTGTTGTGCTTGAAGGATTCGGGCTTAGAAGACTCGGGTTTAGAAAATTCGGGCTTAGGTTCTTCGGTGGGCTCGGATGCAGGCTTATCATTGGGCTTCTTCAAATTTTTTTGTGTCAAGGTCCCGGCCTTAACGTGGTTTTCGGTGAGGGTACCGGCTAAGGTGATGGCATCATGGAGGGTTTGAGGGTCACGACTTAGGACAGAATCTCGGAATTTCATAGGCAAACCCGAGAGGTACTTGTCGATTGAACGTTCAAGGGGAGTGACCATGTGGGGTATGAGAAGGCTCAGTTCATGGAAACGATCGTTGTAGATGGTGTCATTACCACTTTCTTGTTTCAAATTCCAAAAATCCTCTTCCAACTTCTGAAGCTCATGTTTCAGGCAAAACTTCTTGAGCATGAGTTTCTTGAGCTCATCCCATGGAAAGGCCATGGAAACCTCTGCGCCAAGCGTGCGCTTCTCACCGTTCACCAATTGAGGGCATTCTTCTTGAGTACGCTAGAGGCGTAAGTGGTTTTCTTGTCCTCGGGACATTCACAGTGGAGGAACACGCTCTCCATTTCTTCGAACCAATGGAGGAGAATAGTAGCCCCGTCGATACTGAAGTATTCAGGAGGGTTGGCACTCTTGAATTGTTTGATGGAGCAAGCAATTGGGTTCGGAGTTGTGGATGATGTAGGGGCATTCATAGTTTGAGTTGAGAGATGATTGTTGGGAGGGCTTCCACGATTCCCTTAGCGTTGCGGGATGACATGCTACGGCCCGAGTTGCCGGTGCGACGGTTACAGTTGATAAGGCGGGAAGAAGACATGCTACAATGACGACACGTGAAAATTTTATTATGTTTTGGAAAAAGAAAAAAAATTGTATAACTATGTGAAATTTATAGTTATGTGAAAATTCATGAGAATACAAGATAAAATTTTAATAACCTTAACTTAGAGTATTGAGGAAATTGATAATTTGAGAAAATATTCATTCTTAACAAAATAAAAAAAAATTAGACAAAAATCTCATCGTTGATTTAAGAGTGTGATCGTCACATGACAACGTTTGATACAATGAGGGTAGTAGATTCGGTTTCGTTTGGTGTGATATGCTTTGGCTTAATAAGTTCCACACCCTTACTAAACACTCCATGAAGGCAACCGGGTCTCGCGGTTCATTGAGATTTATGTGCATTGCACTTCCTTAGGGTCGCAAGCCTTGGTGTCAAGTGTTCGATAAACAAGTGTGTCACTCTTACAGTTTACCACATATCCGTCACACGAATCTTCCTCAAGGAGAGGAGAGTGAAAGGGCGAGATTTCTTTAGGAATTTCACATTTTTTTATAAAGTTTGAAAACAATTTTGAGAGTGAGGCATAGCCTCGGATAAAATGTGTGCTTTCATGTATAAGAATAATATTAAATCATTAAATAGTATTTAAGCTACTGCAATCAATAATATAATTCAGGGTGAAAACACGTATAGGGACCCTAAGCATGCTACTAGGCTGTTATATCTAACCACCTATCTTATAGCTTTCGGCTCTGATACCAATCTGTCACACCCCTACCAAAGGCGGCGGAACATGCGGGGCGTACGTATTGATTGGGCAGTAGCTCAAAAGACTAATTAAGCGACAATGAATATTTAATTTCATTAAAATTAAACACATACACAAATTCAATAATTATAACAATTACATCATATTCTTGTATGTTGAATAATATCCTAAGGTCAAACTATTGTCTTCCAACTTTAATAATATCAACTACCTGTACCTGTAACATGTATGAAAATAGAGTTTGTCAACACGAATGTTGGTGAGAATGCATAAGTTTTAGTTTTATATATATATAGATAAATCACAATTCATATGTAAATGATGAGTATTACAATTCCTATGAAAATGTAAACAACTAAACAGATGTGGACCCCTTCTTATTGATACGAAATCAAAGTACTTGGGTAAATGTATGATCATACTATATGAGGATAGATGAGGATGAGATACCAATCACCAAACATAAAAGTAAACAATTAAGCACATGGAGCATTATCATAGAGCATGCAATAATCACACATAAACATATATTGAATTGTGTTATGAATAGATAAGTAAATAAAGATGAGTAATTTAAATAGGGTATACATGCCACCCCCAAAATTTAAAATATGAAAATAGGGGATATGTAAACTCACCTTTGAGATTAAAGCCAAACTTGAAATTACAACCGAAAGCACGTTAAAGTAAATGAACGATCGAACATCACGAACTATAAATAAACAAAATATAATAATTAAAGACTAACTAATGGGATTGGAAAGTGTGAAACCTACCAAGGATCTAGCCACATCGATACAACAATTAAACAATTCTAACACACGAGATCTAAACGTTAAATACATAGTTTATTGATAATTAGAGGATGAATACATTATGGTGTAAATAATAAGTTATGGAGAGAATTAACTTAGATCTAGATCTCTCTATATGTATAAGTATGAGCATGACTAGCATATATATAGGCCATATGCTCTAGTTTGTTAAGTTAGTCTAATTCGTTATATCTTCATAACGAGTTAGACACCATTCGTTATGATTCCAAAACGAATGGTAATAACTTAACGAACTAGCCCTCATTCATTATGCTTCCATAACGAATGGGCTCATACCTTAACGAACTAGTCTAGTTAACTAACGAATGAACCTCATTCGCTATACAATCCATAGCGACTGGGTCATTTTACATTAAATAAACAACCTACACTATCTAGAACTTATTCGATCGCTACGGACACCAAAACCATGCACTAACAGAAAGTTTAAAGAATACTAAATCTAATGTATAAATATTAAGATAAGAACAAGGAAAAGATCAAAAAGGAAGATGAAATATAAAATCAATTTTTGGGCATCAAACTGTTCTGTTTTGATTAAGGTATTTGAAATATGAAACAATTTTATTATAAATCAAGACTTTCCAGTCTATGAAATTAGAAAGTTTTGAACAACTTTCATTTAGAAAAGTTTTGCAAATTCGTAACCTAAACAGGCTAAAACAGCCATGTAAATCAGAGGGTACAAGTCTGCGCACTGTTTTTAAAATATTTATTTCGAATTCATAGGAATGAATTAAAATGCATAAAAATAGTTTTTAGAACCGTATTTCATTGAAGAATATCACTGAATTTGGTGTTGCACTTTTTCAGTTAGTTATAAACAAGATCTGCTTCTTTCTTTGACGGCTATATCTAATGTCAAAACTGAAATATTGCTGAAAGCAATATTCTAATGATTTCGAAATGGATTTTGATGAAATAAAATTATGGACTTTTTTGGATATGATTATATAACATTTATTATCATATATCATCAAAATCCTTGGGACCTTTTTGTTGAGAGCGGATTTTTATCCTCGGAATTGAGCCTGATTTAAGGATATCGACATATGCTGCTATTCTGAGGAAGGTATTTTGACTAATTCAATTGTCCTATATTATTTATATTTGTTTTGCAGATAAGATCGCGTGCTAAATATGCTAATTTGAACGTGTACTTACAACGGCTAATGCTTGGACTTCGTCAATTGGATAGTGGGCAAGCAACGGATTATGGAAGAAATAGTCTAGGGTTTCCAGATTATTCGGGATAACAATTGTAACTTTTTTCTTATATAAACGAGCTGATAATATCATTAGACTACACACCTTCACTCACCTAGCTACTAGCATACACTATAACACATAGTTTACGATCACTTATCAGCTCCACCACTTGTAACCGCCATTTTAGTATTAATAAAAGTGACGGTGATAGTTTTCACCGTCCAGGGGTTTTTTGCGCCGGAGATTATCATAATCACATACCAATTCGACCAAAGATTACGTTGTTAATCTTTGACCGAAGCAATTCGACCAAAGATTACGTTGTTAATTTTTTACCGAGACAAGATTATCATAATCAAGGGTTTTTTCACTCGTAATCACATCATTGTGTTCAATCATTTTACCATTAAGCACCCCACCTCACGCACTAATTTGATCAAAAGTTAGTTTGCTAATTTTTGACCGAAACACTTTTAACAAAAAAAAATAATGATTCAAAACAGAAAAATAAAGATGTAAGAACGTTTCAAGTGTGACCTTCATGTAATCGATCATCTCCTTGTGTTCTTTGTCTCATCTACCCTATACACCATGGTGTATGGATTATATAGATTCTTAGAGATTATTGTGTTATGGTCATATGACCATTTGATTAACTAGTATGAACAAGAATTCAAAATAAATAGAAATAAGATGAAGAAGACTTGAATAATTAAAACCCTACCTTTTAAATGGAAAAAAATAATCTCTTGAACTTGTCAAAGAGTGGTGCAAGAATGAAAGGGGTGGGAGTGAGTTCTTATTTATACAAAAATAAGGAGGTTATTCTTTAGAATGTTTTAATGGTAAAATTGATTAAGAGGGTGATTTGGGGGAGGAGGTTTGACCAAAATTTGAATGGTGTAGGAAGATATTTTTCCTCTTTTAAAAAATAATAACTTTAGGTAAATATAAATGTGACATTACTAGATTAAAATGATGTACTTTGGTTATGCATCAATAATGTTATTTATATGATATTTAAATAAAGAAAAAATCATGAGTGTTATAATTATTATTTATATACATATTAGTAATGATTAATATTATTAAATAACTTTAGGAAAGAAAAACTATTACGTATGAAATATGTAACATATGTGTATATGTATAATTAACTGAATCACATTGAAAATTTTAAACGAGTCGGGATTTGTATTCAATCGCGTGCTCTAACCGGTCGTCCAGATAATTCCGGCTTGTGTAACGATTCCGACGAAACCCGGTATACCCTAACCGGTAGACAATAGTTACGTCATATTTAATGTCTGGTACATGAATTACCATAGTAATTATACGAGAGTACAGGGTTCACTGTATTGATTGTACGTGAATATATAATTCAGCGTATTGATTATGCGATTAATCGATCGATAGTTATTGAAACCCGAACGAATCGAGTGTTCAATTATAGACGATATCTATAATATTTAGTGATGTTACGAAGCATTAATGCTTCGGGATAAGTAAAGTACAGCACAGAAAAAGAATTTCGATTTAATGGTACGTCGGTACAATAAACGAAACCTTCAATACCAAACCGAGCAAGAGATGATCGATCAAGCCGAAAAAGATGCGCGATAATTAATAATATGATGTTTTAAGTTAATAAATGTCATGGTTTAAGTTTTTAAAGTTTTTAAATCGGTTTTAAATAAATTTCATTTTTAAGCCGAAAAACGACCGTTTTAGCCTCGTTTTAAGCCGAATTAAACATTTAACCGAAAAACGAACTGAACCAGATTATCCAAAACATTATCCGGATTGTGAATATCCAAATGAGTGGCTAGAATTGAAGAGGTGGGTCCCACCCCACCCCTCCTTAGTTGCGACCGGACCCAAAGGGGGGTTAAACCCCATTCATTTCTTTTTTTCATCACAAACAACTTCATGTTCTTCAATTCTTCCACCTTCATGATCTAAAACCGAGACTTTGTAGCAAGAACAACGAGGTAAAGATTGAGTATTTCACGTTTTCATCTTCCTTTCTCGAGTTATTTGCAAGAAAATGAAGTTTCAAAGATGAAAACCGATTCTTGCATGATCAAGTGATGTATACGGGTTATACAGGGGATCTTGGTCCAAGAAAGGGGTTAAACGAACCAAGAACGAATTTTTACGGTTTAAATCTTTGTTTTTGAATCATAATCGAAACTATAGTGTAAGAGGCTTGATCGTGAGTGTAACTTGCTTGGTATTGTGGTATGTTGGTTGTAGGCTCTGTGTTTAGTGGTAGATAAGGCGGAAAGACGAGTTTGTAGCTTGTAGTGGCGGAAAACGAAAGGTATATTCGGTTATGTTCGGATTTGGAGTTTTTGGACAGATTGTTGATTATTTAGAGTTAGGTCATGAAATTTTACAGGGATGATCTACACATGAAAATATGAGTTCTGTGAATTTTTGGTAATTTTTGGATAAAGGATGAATATTTGGTGAATTTAATGCTCGGTTTTGGCCAAAAATGGTGAAAAATAGTTACATATCATGAACAATTCTGAAAAATTGCAGATAAGCTTTTTATATCATGTATAAGTCACACACAAAATTTGAGGTCCGTTGGAGAAGTCTAAGTAGGCTTTTCGGTTAAACGAGTTCTAGGGTTTTCTAGCTCGGTTTTAGTGAAAATGGCTTGTAAAAAAAGATTTTGGTTCTGGAAAAATTACAGGGGACTATGGGGATGACAGGGGTCATCCAGGAAAAATTTGGGATTTTTCTAAGGTCGTTTGGTTTTTACGACATATTTAGTTTTTAAATGGTGTTAAAAAATAGATAAATAAATTTTAAATATAAAAATTAATTCTGGAAATATTTTTATAACATTTCCCACTGTCAAAAAGTCTTTTGTGCAAAATTCCAAGATCCAAGAATAAACGGATAATTATTTGTGCAAAAACAAACTTTTAAAGCTTAAAACGAGTGAACCGGTAAAGCTCGCTTAAACGAGCTGACTGGTGTATAAAAACCCTAAAAATGGACTATTTTCATATAAATGAGTTAAACAAGTAAAAATAAATCATCCGAAAATAATTCGGATGATTTGAGTAATTTTTGTCCGATTTAACAGTTTCCGGTACGCTAAAGACGGAAACGGGTCCCGCGGCCAATCGGGGCGTCTAAACCGAGCTCTAATTTCACATCTTTAATTAATTTATCAGTCAACAACTATTTTCGGGTCGTGTGTGACCAAACTCATTTTTGAAACGTAAAATGGGATAACCGTGCTAGGCACGCAAAACTAGAAAAACGACTAATAGTAGTTGTGACCATGGAACTATAAACGATATCACAATCTGAGTCCGGAGAAGTGTTTCTGGGTTAACATTGCCCCCGGAACGGGTACAGTACTGGGTTAACAGTGTCCCCAGATGTACCGGTTGATACGGTTAAAGATTATATAAACAATAATTGTATAATAACGATCGTAGGGATCATATTACAGATTGGACGTATTAACTGATAATGATTGTTGTTACCTGCTTGCATGTGCTAAGGTGAGTTTCACGAGCCCCTTTTTCTGAACTGTTTTTAAATATTTTCTCGGGGCGGAAGCATGTTCCTACTGAAATGTTTAAGTACATACTGAACGCATGGATTTGCGTGGATTTACATATATTTTATTGTACGGGAATCGTATGGAAATGTACTAAGATGGTAATTGTCTGAGTTGCTAACATTCTAAGGCCCCGGAACACGAGTGATTAACTGAAAGCCGGTAGAGTGTGGATAGTACTATTGGTCTGACAAACCCAACTGGTCCGGCATGGATTTGCTGATGTTTCCCAGCCAGTTGCACATGTCTATTTTGTTGTTGATATATATTTTGCTATGTAATGTTAGACATAACGGTTTGGGGCAGGTCCGTGGGCGGGGGATATGCCACGGGGGTTGTGTGTGATAGTCAGAGGTTTCACTTGTGGGCTCAGCATAAATACATCGTGTTTCTGGGTTAACATTGCCCCCGGAATGAGTACAGTACTGGGTTAACAGTGTCCCCAGATAATATTATTTTATGATAATGATTTATCATGGTTTACTCGAATTGTGAAACTCACCAACTATTCGTAGTTGACCCGTTTTCTCACATGCTTTTCAGGTACAACTAAGATGAAGTGATTGCTTACGTGCTAAGTGCTTGATGTGTGTAAGATTTGCGTGCGGGATGTTAGGATACATTATAATAAATAGAATTATGTATCGTATTGTATGATGTGTGTATCACCTAGACGGTAATGAAATACGAGATAATGTAATTTTGAAGTATATTAATGCATTCAGTTTTCTTTATAAACAATGTGGTTGATATCAGAGGTGTCTTTTGCATCCCGTTTACGTTTCCGCTGCGGTTACGGGGTGTTACAGAAGTTGGTATCAGAGCCATTGGTTATAAAGAATTAGGATGTCTTTAAAAGATACCTAAAATATAACCAGTAGCTCAAGTATTATAGGATCTGAATATCAACTAATAATTTATATGGTGACGAGATCTGGATGAACTTGGATGGACAAATGAGTTATTATGGTCCGGAACATAATAACAGACTTGTCTGCACGAGGGAATTCAGGGGAAGTCACGGGGTACATTAATAGGTAAAAATGGCAACATATGTGTAAAGTATATAATATTATTTTTGTGTGCTAATGTGTATATATATATATGTACATATCTTGTGGGTACATGTATTGAGAAATAGGATCCGGATAAGGAACCGGGGGATGAAATAATAAAAGTACCGAGGATGCTGAAATTTCTAGAGCATCGGTTGATGATAAGTCTGACTTATCGTGCTATAGTTATGATTGTACCAAGTTAGATCTCCCGTTTGACATTAACCAGAAATATCTAGTAACCGTCACTCCCAACCAAAATTGATAAATCCCTTACCCTACCAACACCGGTACCGTATATCTTAATAACTCCCTATGTTCACCCGAACCGCCGACCCTCACGTACGGATGGACCTGTACTTGAACCCATTCTTATTCCATTAAGGTAAATAAATAAATAAATAAAATAAAATAAAATAATAATAATAATAATAATAATAATAATAAATTTGATAATAAATGAGCAGATAAAAAAAATAATATATAGAAATATATATGTATTTCTCACACTCAAACGTATGAGACATACCACCTCCAGATCGAGAATTACCGATTTTAGCGAACCTAGAACGCCTGAGGACATTGACTGAGCAAGTGTAGAGTTTCCCATAATAGTAATTGATAATATTTGAAGGCAACCCATGTTGTGCGATTACCTTGCACCTTGCAACTCCCTATGTTATCCTTACATCCGTTAGATGCCTATACCCATATATGCTCAAACAGAATGATTACCCATACACAAAGAGGTGTTGGAATCATTATAGCATAGTTGGTTGTTCGTTCGTATGTGGTATACCGTGTATGCCGGATATACAAATAGACACGGATATTATAACTCTGTGGTACGTAATCGTTTGGTGCTCACGGTGAGCATGTATCGGTTATGCTGACATGCAGAAGGATATTGAAATCAAGCATATTAAACATTGATCTTTGTTGAGAAAGATCTATATGTTAGTTGGTGACAAGGGTTATGAAACATATTTAAACGTTAACCGACGTCAGGTTAAGTCCATATGTTATTATATTTGTGGGACATATATACTAGATGCCGGTATGTGTAATATATATGATAATATTTGGTGTGTATGTGTACCTGTTGTTATGATTGAGCTGGTAACGAGTTATACGGTGAGATTAGTATTGATTACTTCGTACGGGATGAGTACGGCAGAATGACATAAAAAGAGTAGCTCCAATGATGGAGATTGATATGATTCAGTTGATTGCTCAAATATAGCAGATGATGATACCGAATGTCGTATCACAGATCACTGCTAGTGTTGATGCAAATGTGATCGCAGAATTATAGATCGAGAAATCACATGATTATGAATATTTCAACTCTTAGTGTTATTACTAAGAGTGATAATGTTCCACCGAATACTATTATGACTACAAGTATTAGTTATAAACTAAACATGAATAGTAGTCGTAATGAACTAGATCCGGTATGAAGGATATGTTTGTTGGTTGTGTTAAGGAAATTATTAACAGTTACTGATGGTAAAGGGAGGAATAGATTAGCGAGTGGATAGAAAAGATCGAAATGGTTAATGGTATTGATATGAGTCTAGAACATTGTGTAGTGAAATATGTTACAGATATGTAGGTAGATTATGTTGTATCGTGATGGAACACGATGGTACAAAATTTTAGTTAGAAAATTATCACTCAGATGATATGGTCAGAGTTTAAAATTCTTGTGCTAGAGCACTTTTATTCGAGTAATTAAGTTCAGAGATTGGAAACTGAGCTATGGAAGATAGAAATGTTGTGTGCTGATCACTTAGAACACGCTAATCGTTTGAAGGAATTGTCATGTCTGATAACATGGCTAATTACTCCTGAAACTAAGCGAAGTGAGCGCTATATTGGGGACTAACTCCATCGATAAGGAGTATAGTCAATCCTGTGAAATATACAACCTTTGGAAGGGTTGTGTCACAAACCAGCACTGATATATTTGACTCTATGGGAAGCGGACTGGAAGGACGTTAGGTGAGACGTCGAGTGTAAAGACGAGAAATGATAACGGTATAGTGCAAGATAGACTTTTGAATAAGTAGGTATGTCCTACAACCCAGAATTATACTAAGACTAGTTCTGGTGTGAAAACATGAACCGCATGAAGGGTCTTTCCCTAAATGTGGAAAATATGGTTATCAGCAGGAAGAAGAATGTCAAGTGATAGTAGGCCACAGGTGTGGTAAAGAGGGACGTAATGCCCCAATTGTAGAACCAATTGAAGCCATGTGAACCGGCAACCCCAATCCATTCGTGTACAACCACTCCGAAACCAACAACTTCAATAACAATCCATCCAAAGAAATCAAATTATGCCAAACAGTTGTACTTGCTATGAATGTGGCAGTACAGAACGTTTCAAGAGAAATTGCCCAAAGTTGAACCAAGGTGTCGTTAGAAGACGAACCTCATGACAAGCATCAACCTCTGATCAAGCAAGGAGCCGTGCTTTTGTGAGTAATTCGAATAGAGCACGTCATGATCCAAAGGTGGTATTGAGTATGTTGTAGTTTTAAATCAATAGGCTTCGGTGATATTTTTACGGTCGTCGATAGAAGTTAGTTCCTGTTAACCTCCTATCATTTGGAAATATACCGATTAGTGAAACTATAGAACCCTATACTGTAGAATCGCTAACGGTAAACCCCTAATGGTTAACTAAATTGTTCGGAATTGTCCTATTATTCTGAACGATTAACCTTTCCTTATTGACCTACGACCAGTAAAGTTAAGAAGTTTTGACGTAATAATTAACATGGATTGGCTAACTCAACATGAAGCTGAAATCAAATATGAAAAGAAGATGATTAGAAGCTCTCCTTTGGACGATGAAGCGATTAGATACAGAGAAAAGTGTACGGTATAATGTTACCACTCTAATCTCATCTTGAGATGTTATAATATTTACGACAAGAAGACGTGGTGTATTTAACAAACGCGATTGCCAAAGTATTTAAAAGAAAACATATAGAAGATATCCCGATGGTACGCGAATTTCCACAAGTTTTCCCAGAAAAAAAAAAAAAAAAAAAAAACTTCCAGGATTACCGCCAACCCGACAGGTCGAATTCAGAATCGATTTAATACCTCAAGCTGGCCCTGTTGCTAAGGCACCCTACCGACTTGCACCGTCCGAGATGCAAGAATTATCCAATCAGTTACAAGAATTGTTGGTTAAGGTTTTATACGACCTAGTTAGTCACCATGTGGTGCACCAGTGTTATTTGGGAAATGAAGGACGGAAGTGTTAGGATATGTATTGATTAGGGAGAATTGAATAAAGTGACGATCAAGAATAGGTATTCACTTCTTCGAAGTAAATGATCTGTTTAACCAACTGCAAAGGGCGATTTATTTTTAGAAAACTGGTCTTAGATATAGTTATCACCAAATGAAAAATCCAAGAGGAGGACGTTGCAACAACAGCATTTCGGACTCGCTACGGCCATTATGAATTCTTAGTTATGCCTTTCGGGCTAACAAATGCGCCGGCAGTATTCATGGAACTCATGAACCGAGTCTGTAAACTTTATTTTGATAAATTTGTCGTAACATTCATTGATGATATTTTGATATATTCGCAACGTAAAGAAGAGCACGAACGACGGTTAAGGAAAATTGTGGAAGTATTAAAGCAAGAGGAGTTGTACGCGAAGTTTTCGAAATGTGATTTTGAATAAAGAAGGCATAATCCCTTGGTCATGTTGTAAAGCAACAAGGATTTCACATAGACCCAAATAAGATAGAAACCATTAAAATTGTGCCAAGCGCCGATTTTAAGTCTCCCCAATGGAGACGATGGTTTTGTCGCGTATTGTGACGCATCGCGTAGAGGGTTAGGATGCGTGTTGATGCAGAATAATAAGGTTATAGCCTATGCTTCCTGACAGTTAAAAGTACACGAGAAAAATTACACTACTCATGACTTAGAACTGGGAGCGGTTATCTTCGCACTTGAAATCTGGAGACATTATCTCTACAGTACCAAGTGCACCATCTTCACCGATCATAAAAGTTTGTAGCACATATTCGATCAGAAAGAACTGAATATGAGGCAACGAAGATGGGTCGAGTTGTTAAGCGATTATGACTGTGACAGCCGTTATAACCCCGGCAAGGCTAACGTCGTAGCCGATGCCTGGAGTAGGAAAGACCGGGTTAAGCCATTGCGAGTGCGAGCACTGGGGATGATAGTCCAGTCGAACCTTTCGGATCTGCTTCGAGTCGCTCAACGTGAGGCGTTGAAAGAGTAACAATTGGAAAAGGAGGGACTTTACGGCAATGAGAAGAATTTCGAACAGCGCGTGGACGAAATTCTCTATTTCAGAAATCGGGTTTGGATCCCGACCCTCCATGACCTTCGTGAATTAATTATGGACGAAGCGCATAGATCGAAATATTCCATACATCCGGGATCTGATTAGACTATTGATGATACGAATATCTGAAAGGATTTTATTAATGGCCGAGTTTGGAGAAAGATAAGGTTACGTATGTTGGTGAATATTTAAGTTATGCAAGAGATAAGGCTGCATACCGAAAACCCTTGGGAACGCCACAACGACAGAAAATTCGCCAATGATAGTGGGGATAAATTACAATGGATTTCGGGACGCAAATTCCCAAGATATATCAAAGGCATGAGGCAAATTGGGTAATCGCGGATCGATTAACCAATCCTCGCATTTCATCCCAATCCATGACGATTACCACAATGAATTCTCGCCCAAATCCATGATGGTGAAATGGTATCTCGTCGTGGAGTACCAGTTTCAATTATCTCAGATCGAAATAGTCATCCTACTTCCATTATTGGAAGGCGGGGAAGGAAGCATCTTGAGCTTGAAGCTTTCTATGGGTGAAGTAATTATCACCAATTTGTTGAATTGAAAATGGGCGCCAATCAAGCCATAAGATTTGAATTGATTCGAAAAACAACCAATCGGATTTATAATATTTAAGATAAGCTGAAAGCAGCGCGAGATTGGCAAAGGATTTATGTCAACATTCAAAGGAAACCATTGTCACCGGAAAGAGATGACAAGGCATTTTTAAGGCATCGCCTTAGAGAGGTGATATGAGGCTTGGCAAAACCGAAAATAGCTCGTTAATATATTGGACCTCATGAGACTATCTCCACGATTGGTCATTTAGTTTATCGATTAAAGTACTCCAGGGACTAAGTACTATACATGATGTTTTGCCATGTATACGGATTGAAAAGTACCTAAGCGATGAGGCAACGAAAGTACTAGTAAGGGAAGTACTCATAGAAGTCATACTTGATATCTAGAATAATTACGTAGAAATAATAGACGGGAAAACTAAACAGTTTGGACATACCAAGCTTTATTGATTAAGATTAAGTGAATTCACAGCGAAGACCAGATTATACCTGGTAACGCGAGGGTAAATTCTGAAGGAAAAACCCCCACCTTTCTCTCGGCAGGGGATAGTGGGCGTGTAAAATTTCGAGGATGAAATTTCTTAACGGGGGGAGAATGTAACGATTCTGACGAAACCCGGTATACCCTAACCGGTAGACAATAGTTACGTCATATTTAATGTCTGGTACATGAATTACCATAGTAATTATACGAGAATACAGGGTTCACTGTATTGATTGTACGTGAATATATAATTCAGCGTATTGATTATGCGATTAATCGATCGATAGTTATTGAAACCTGAACGAATCGAGGGTTCAATTATAGACGATATCTATAATATTTAGTGATGTTACGAAGCATTAATGCTTCGGGATAAGTAAAGTACGGCACAGAAAAAGAATTTCGATTTAATGGTACGTCCGTACAATAAACGAAACCTTCAATACCAAACCGAGCAATAGATGATCGATCAAGCCGAAAAAGATGCGCGATAATTAATAATATGATGTTTTAAGTTAATAAATGTCATGTTTATGTTTTTAAAGTTTTTAAATCGGTTTTAAATAAATTTCATTTTTAAGCCGAAAAACGACCGTTTTAGCCTCGTTTTAAGCCGAATTAAACATTTAACCGAAAAACGAACTGAACCAGATTATCCAAAACATTATCCGGATTGCGAATATCCAAATGAGTGGCTAGAATTGAAGAGGTGGGTCCCACCCCACCCCTCCTTAGTTGCGACCGGACCCAAAGGGGGGTTAAACCCCATTCATTTCTTTTTTTCATCACAAACAACTTCATGTTCTTCAATTCTTCCACCTTCATGATCTAAAACCGAGACTTTGTAGCAAGAACAACGAGGTAAAGATTGAGTATTTCACGTTTTCATCTTCCTTTCTCGAGTTATTTGCAAGAAAATGAAGTTTCAAAGATGAAAACTGATTCTTGCATGATCAAGTGATGTATACGGGTTATACAGGGGATCTTGGTCCAAGAAAGGGGTTAAACGAACCAAGAACGAATTTTTACGGTTTAAATCTTTGTTTTTGAATCATAACCGAAACTATAGTGTAAGAGGCTTGATCGTGAGTGTAACTTGCTTGATATTGTGGTATGTTGGTTGTAGGCTCTGTGTTTAGTGGTAGATAAGGCGGAAAGACGAGTTTGTAGCTTGTAGTGGCGGAAAACGAAAGGTATATTCGGTTATGTTCGGTTTTGGAGTTTTTGGACAGATTGTTGATCGTTTAGATTTAGGTCATGAAATTTTACAGGGATGATCTACACATGAAAATATGAGTTCTGTGAATTTTTGGTAATTTTTGGATAAAGGATGAATATTTGGTGAATTTAATGCTCGGTTTTGGCCAAAAATGGTGAAAAATAGTTAAATATCATGAAAAATTCTGGACAATTGTAGATAAGCTTTTTATATCATTTATAAGTCACACACAAAATTTGAGGTCCGTTGGAGAAGTCTAAGTAGGATTTTCGGTTAAACGAGTTCTAGGGTTTTCTAGCTCGGTTTTAGTGAAAATGGCATGTAAAAAGAGATTTTGGTTCTGGAAAAATTACAGGGGACTATGGGGATGGCAGGGGTCATCCAGGAAACATTTGGGATTTTTCTAAGGTCGTTTGGTATTTACGACATATTTAGTATTTAAATGGTGTTTAAAAATAGATAAATAAATTTTAAATATAAAAATTAATTCTGGAAATATTTTTATAAAATTTCCCACTGTCAAAAAGTCTTTTGTGCAAAATTTCAAGATCCGAGATTAAACGGATAATTATTTGTGCAAAAACAAACTTTTAAAGCTTAAAACGAGTGAACCGGTAAAGCTCGCTTAAACGAGCTGACTGGTGTATAAAAACCCTAAAAATGGACTATTTTCATATAAATGAGTTAAACAAGTAAAAATAAATCATCCGAAAATAATTCGGATGATTTGAGTAATTTTTGTCTGATTTAACTAAGTTCCGGTACGCTAAAGACGGAAACGGGTCCCGCGGCCAATCGGGGCGTCTAAACCGAGCTCTAATTTCACATCTTTAATTAATTTATCAGTCAACAACTATTTTCGGGTCGTGTGTGACCAAACTCATTTTTGAAACGTAAAATGGGATAACCGTGCTAGGCACGCAAAACGAGAAAAACGACTAATAGTAGTTGTGACCATGGAACTCTAAACGATATCACAATCTGAGTCCGGAGAAGTGTTTCTGGGTTAACATTGCCCCCGGAACGGGTACAGTACTGGGTTAACAGTGTCCCCAGATGTACCGGTTGATACGGTTAAAGATTATATAAACAATAATTGTATAATAACGATCGTAGGGATCATATTACAGATTGGACGTATTAACTGATAATGATTGTTGTTACCTGCTTGCATGTGCTAAGGTGAGTTTCACGAGCCCCTTTTTCTGAACTGTTTTTAAATATTTTCTCGGGGCGGAAGCATGTTCCTACTGAAATGTTTTAGTACATACTAAACACATGGATTTGCGTGGATTTACATATATTTTATTGTACAGGAATCGTACGGAAATGTACTAAGATGGTAATTGTCTGAGTTGCTGACATTATAAGGCCCCGGAACACGATTGATTAACTGAAAGCCGGTAGAGTGTGGATAGTACTATTGGTCTGACAAACCCAACTGGTCCGGCATGGATTTGTTGATGTTTCCCAGCCAGTTGCACATGTCTATTTTGTTGTTGATATATATTTTGCTATGTAATGTTAGACATAGCGGTTTGGGGCAGGTCCGTGGGCGGGGGATATGCCACGGGTGTTGTGTGTGATAGTCAGAGGTTTCACTTATCGGCTCAGCATAATTACATCGTGTTTCTGGGTTAACATTGCCCCCGGAATGAGTACAGTACTGGGTTAACAGTGTCCCCAGATAATATTATTTTATGATAATGATTTATCATGGTTTACTCGAATTGTGAAACTCACCAACTATTCGTAGTTGACCCGTTTTCTCACATGCTTTTCAGGTACAACTAAGATGAAGTGATTGCTTACGTGCTAAGTGCTTGATGTGTGTAAGATTTGCGTGCGGGATGTTAGGATACATTATAATAAATAGAATTGTGTATCGTATTGTATAATGTGTGTATCACCTAGACGGTAATGAAATACGAGATAATGTAATTTTGAAGTATATTAATGCATTCAGTTTTCTTTATAAACAATGTGGTTGATATCAGAGGTGTCTGTTGCATCCCGTTTACGTTTCCGCTGCGGTTACGGGGTGTTACAGCTTGCTCGGTACGTTCTTGATTTTGTAGCCACTCAACACATTAATGGGATGGCCCTGAAAATGCCTGCGGAGTCGTCTGGCAGCATAGACCAACGCTAGAATCAGCTTTTCAAGCATCGAATATCTGGTCTCCGGATCTGACAACGTCCTACTGACATAATAGATTGGTGTTTGAATATTCTTTCTGTCCGTCAGTAGCACGGCCCCGATGGCAATGTCAGATGCTGAAAGGTATAGCATCAAGGGTTCTCCCGCATATGTTGTTGTCGATGTTGGTAAGTCCATTAGACATTTTTTGACCTCCAGGAATGCTTGTTCAGCTTCCGCGGTCCATTTGAGTTGTGCCTTCTTGAGGCAATTTCTCAAAGTTGAAACAAACGTGTAAGATTTGGCTGCATGATTTGCTAAGAATCTGTTCAATGCAACCAGTCTTCCATTGAGCGTATGTACTTCTTTTAGGGAGGAAGGAGAAGGCATTCAGGCTACTGTCTGGATTTTATCCGGGTTGGCCTTAAAACCCACAGCTGTAACAATGACTCCTAAGAATTTCCCTCCTTCCATTCCAAAGGAACACTTGGCTGGATTCAATTTCATATTGATACTTCTCAAAGTTTCAAATGTTTCTTCGATGTCTCTCAACATCTGATCTTCTTCCACGCTCTTTATTACCAAGTCATCCATATAGACCTCAAGATTTCGACCAATTTGATTCTTGAAAGCTTGATCCATCAATCGTTGATATGGGGCACCCGTGTTTTTCAATCCAAAAGGCATCATTTTGTAGCAAAATGTCCCTTGGTCTGTGCGAAATGTTGTCTTGTCCTCATCACCCGCCGCCATACTGATTTGGTGATAGCCTTTGTAGGCATCGAGGAAGCACTTAAACTTGAACGGGGCCACAACATCTACTTTGAGGTCATTTTCAGTTAATGGATAACAGTCTTTTGGGTATGCCTTGTTCAAGTCTTTGAAGTCAATGCACATCCGCCATGTTCCATTGCTTTTTGGAACGATGACCGGATTAGCTACCCATGTTTGGTACTTGATTTCACGAATGATACCAGCATGAAGAAGATCTTGTACTTGTTCATTCATAGCCTTCATTTGTTCTGGGCCCATCTTCCGCTTCTTCTGAACAATTGGTGTAAACATCGGGTTTACCCTTAATTTATGTTCCACTATATTCCGCGGGACACCAGTCATGTCCGCGGTTGCCAAGCGAAGATGTACATATTCTTAGTTAACAACTGCTTCAAAAAGGTTCTTACTATCTCTGAGATAGCAGGTCCAATCACAACCGTTTGATGCGGGAATTTTTTGTTCAACACCCATTTTTCTGGTTCAATCCTCTGAACTTGCTTTGGAACTTTGCTGGGTTTCGAAATTCTGTTGCAATGCAGTGTCGATTAACATGAATGATTGCTACGCCGGTGCGGGCCGGAACTCCTACCGCACCGTGAGCTGTAGATGGGTGAGCATTAAAGTCACCAATTGCCTCACGTCCTAAAATGATATCATGCTTGGACGTCGCTGGCAAAACCAAAAACTCAACCTCTTCGGTTCTCGAATGGATTCCATCACTGAGAGTGACAGGAAATAAATCACCCCTTGCAGGTGCATCACCTCACCTCCAAATCCAGATACATGAGCATGAATAGGTTTCAACCTCTCCTTATCTTCTTCGTCGAGCTGCTCAAAGTACTGTTCGTACATTATGTCTGACGTACTGCCGGTGTCAAAGAAAACATAGTGTGAGCGATAATGGCCAAAGAGGACAGTGATTATCAAAGGATTCTTGTTACAAGGGCCTCATTTAACTCATGGAAAAATCACAGGCTCATTTTTCCATTCTTCATCCAAAAATTCTCTCCTCTTCCCGCAAACCTTGTGTCCGCCTTGAATCATATGAACATTTAGGTCTTTGACTTGCTTTTTGTGCGGGCCCACGTTATCTCGTGTGGAAGCCTTGTCAGTCCCTGGTCTTGCACCTTTGACCAAGTGTCCCAGTTTTCCCGAATTCACAGCCGCCTCAATTTCATTTTTCAAAGAGACACATCCGTTCGTATTATGACCTATGTCGTCATGAAACGAATAGTGTTTCTTAGCATCAAGGAACCATCTCCTTGTGAGTGGCTGTGGCTTCCTGAAATTCATGTCTTCAGTAGTGAGAATTTCTGCAGGCGTTTTCGACAATGGAGTCCAATTGTTAGAGCCTCGAGCTGAGGAACCCGCTTTATTTTTGTTGCCAATCAAAGATCTGGCATCGAATGATTTAGACGCCTCCGCGGACGGTTGGAGTCTAGACCAAATTGTCCTTTTTGCCTGCTTGTTCGGCCGCGGGGTCTGGAAATCAACCCTTAAATGATGTTTCTGATTATTGGTTGCCAAAGTCTTTTGAGTCCTTGCGAACAGCTTTGCCGCGGACATAATTTCATCTCAAGACGTGGGCATACCATCTCTTCTAGTTAACGTCCAAATCAATTCATCACTCTTTACATTTTTGTGGAAAGCTCCCCGCAACATGTCTTCACTTACGCCGCCAATATTGAGACTCTCGTTATTGAATCGGGTAATGAAGTCTTCAATAGACTCATTATTCCGCCTAACCACGTCTAATATTTTGGATGGATTGCGAGTGTGTTTTTTCTTCTGACTAAAGTGCTGGGAAAATTTAGCCACAAAATCATCCCAGTTCTTGATTTATCCATCTGGTAACTTCTTAAACAATTCCCGAGCTGCACCGGTGAATGTTAATGAGAACATGTGACACTAGTAAGGAAGAGTCCAACCGCTGACTCCTCCTACAGCCACGAAGTTCATTAAATGATCGATGGGATCAGTCATACCATCGTATTTTCCAAAAGATGTTGGGATTTTTGCATTGACCGGAAATGGGGTTGTCACTATGCGTGCAATAAATTTCGATTTTTCAGCAAAAGCAGCCGGACGGTATGGCTTAGAAAAGTCTTTCTCAGCATCACTGTGATAACCCGCCTGACGAACTACCGCCTGTGGACGGCTAGTTCCCTAATGCAAATGAAGTCGGTTATCACCGATGTAGTAACTGATATCACCTGGACGATATGACGAATCATAACTGTCATACTCATCAAGGTAAGATGGTATCCGCATGACCATACGAGGACGGTCATGCTTCCTCCAAACTTCTCTAGGATCTCTCTCCGTCTGAACACTGTGACGAATCTGACTCCTCCTTACTGTTGCAGGAGGAGAAAGAGATCTCTTAGGGGTTTCATCATAATTCAGAGTACGAGCGAGTAGTCGTTCTTCCCGCACCCTACGCTCATACTCAGCCACCACATTATCTTGTTGAATACGGAACCACTCATCAGGAGATAAGGGTCCCCTAGCTTTGGAACTACGATGATGAGTTCCCGCCAGTTCAGAATCATCGGAATCTTCCTCTAGACCTAATTCTGAATGAGTCCGACGACTTTCTCTCGTGAGTCGCCCCAGATTACCAAGATTGGAGCCACCTGGCGCCGTGACATGCCCTAGATCTGTTGGAGTAGGGCCTGCTGGTGCCGTCACGTGTCCCAAGTCACCTGGAGTGGAACTTCCAGGTACCATGATTCATGCGAAGACACTTGAAGCAAAGCCACCAGGTGCTTCAGTATCGGTATTACGTGAAACAGGTGCAGGAGTTCCCGTCGGCCCTTCAGGAAGCTTATTCATATCGTACGAACCAAAAAACCAACGAAAACTCTTACAGTTCTAACACCAAAACGAATTGCGCCAATGAAGAAACACGGATCCGATCCCCTTAACGGGTCCTGGATCTGGTGAGTCTACAGGGTAGGATACAATAACAACCAACACGACATGAGCACAATTTCCTAAAGCCCAGTGACCGGAACCTGCAAAACAGACACCGTAAGCTCGTTACGGGAAGGACAGGGGGGTCTTCCCGTAACCAGCCTCCGGCGTGAGAATACGTACAGTTCTGATAGAATGAAAGTACTTAAGTATTTAGAGCAGATAGTTGGGAGTGAATGAATACCTCATGGAGATTGATAGGGTATTTATAGCCGAAGAGTGTGGGAATGTACTTGGGCCAGCTGTCCTTTTCTAGAAGATGCTCTCGTAACCACCTGGACACGTGCCCTCATATGGTAGGTTGAGCTATACGTCGCATGTGCATGGGCATAACAACCTGGATACGTGTCTTAATATGATCAGACGCTATGTAACCCTGGCCATGTGCACAGTTATAACAACCTGGCCAGTTGTCCTTTATTTGTTGGCTGAGAGATCACGTATTGCCCAAGAAAGCATCTTGGTAAATCTTCTAGAAGGTAATTGGTTAATTACAGAAGTCCTATTGGCATTGCCTAATGGTCATTTTGGCGGGTGCATGTGCTATCACATGGATGACGTCTGAGGGTACCTAGATGCTTCCGCGTGTGATATAAGAATGTTCTTCCTTTACAAAGTTATGCGGGTGATCCATATGACCCGCGGGTGCCTTGTGAGGAATGTTCTTCTGACCCGCGGGTATCATTTAAGGGTATTTGGGTCTTTTTGGTACCCTACCTCTATATACTATGACAAAAAAATCGTTACACCCTCCCAATAGACGGTTGATAATAATAACAAAGTGCTTAAAAAGTTTAATCCATGTCAAAGATTGGTTATTTTAAATCAACGTTGTAAAAGTAGGTCTACAAGGCCGAGTACTCCTCGAGTATTTGCTACAAGGTATGGCACCGAGGGGAGTTTCTTTAACTCTGTCTAGTTACTAAGAATCGATCGAAGTAGGTCAACTTCAGCCCAAATCACATCTAGTTGGTCAACTTGGGCGTATTTTGACTTGAAAAATAAAAAAAATCCATATTTCTATAATATTAAAAAAATATATATCACTTTTTTAACTAATTATCAAATGCACTTATTTATTTATATTGTTATTCACTTATTTTGTCATATAAATATTAGCAAACTTATGATATTTGACATATATATAGCATCCAGAAGTTAATTTTCTTTATATTTACTGTCACACCCCAGACCACGGCCTGGGCGTGTGACCCTTATGTTGGTACCACATTTGTAAATAAATCAGAGTTACGTGTTTAAAGCGGAAGTTATATTTATGTGGATTATAATATTTACATTTCAAAAGACGTGATTATAAAATACCCGTTTAAAGTATTACTTGTTTATACAAAAGATTAATTGTTATATTAAACCACCATTTATATATATAAAGTTTAACAAAAGATCCGAGCCATCGGATATGTTAAGCACTTCGAGCATTCCAAGCTCCTATTCTTGATTACCTGCAAAATGTTTAGAAAATACGTCAGCAACACATGCTGGTGAATAAGCTGACGCATAAAATATTTTCTTTTACTTGATTACCCCTCAAGACATAACTTAGGTCCGGCCCATCGTGGCTTAGGAATAATCAAGCATTTAAATAAAACACAATTATAAACTTAAGTCACACACAAGACACCCCAGCAAACACCGCAGTGTTCAACATTACTTAGGTACCATACGTATACACATGATCAGTCTCACACGAACGTAACTTAGGTCCGGCTCATCGTAGCGAAGGTCATGACCAAGTGTGGTGCGGTGTGCCCACCGACTTTTTACCACATATGTAAGGATCCAAACAAACGTACACGACAGCCTGAGGGCTAGCGATTACTTTTGTTTATAATGTTTTAGAGATACATAATCTCATGTAATTCATTTCATTTATTTGACTCGATTAAATAAGTTTATAAAGTTGGGCGTATTCACCTTTTCTTGAATTTGATCGGCTTCAATACACTGACCGAGGGTCTTTCCCTTTCTTTGCTATCTCGCACCTATAGTACGAGTATAACCTTTTGTTAGTCGGATCTTTAATCTGGCTTAAGACCTTTAGTCTCTTTTTATAAACTTTACTTCGATTATATTTTCTTTATGAATCTTTAGTTCAAAACGTCTTTTCTTTACTTTAAACCTTTAGTTTAAAAGTATATTTTCTTTATTTTCTTTTATAAGTTAAAACTCTTTCTTTTAACTTATTTACTTTTCTTTTTCTTTTACAAGAAAAACTTTTAGTTTTACTTGTTTTACTTTTCTTTAAACACTACGTTTCTTGTTCTTTAAGAAACGTATACTTTCTTTACTTATTATCTAAGAATAATAATAAACTTAAATAATAATAATAATTATAACAAAGAATCACTTTATATATATATCTTTCTTTATTTTACATTTCTTTTTTATGTTTTCTTTTTATTATTTATCGAGGTATCGAGTATATCCTCGACTTAGGGTTTTAAGCCTTTATTATCTTCTTATTATTTTGTTCGGGCATTATGCCTACCTTTCTTGGCTTATAATGACCCTAGACAATCGAGCAGAACTTTAACGCTTTTATTCTTTTAATCCTTCCTTGATCAATCCTTTCCTTCGCATGCAAAACGATGCACGCCAACCATTACACTCATCGGCACGCTTATCGAGGCGGGGCGTTAGGTGGTCTCGAGATGGCTTTGAACTTAAACATAACGTCATTGGTGAGTGGCACGTACTTCGAGGAACGTCGAAATTTGGGCACGGAAATCGAGGTATGTCGTGGCACGTTTTACGAGGTGGTTTCTAGTGAGAGAGATAGAGAGAGTATTTTAGAGAGAGAAAAAGGCTAAGATATTTTGGTGTGCAGAATGAGAGGGTTGGATCCCCTACTTATAGGCTGTTCCCGGGGACCCATCGCGATACACGATGGTCCCATGGCCACCCATCGCGTATCGCGACGTAGGGTGGTGATCTGCCCTATAGGCTTATCACGTGGAAACACGTGGCAGACCTGATGCCACGTGGCAGACATTTTGCCACGTGTCTGTCTGTCAGGGTTAGTCATCGCGATACGCGATGACTTTGCCCTTAAGGCTGTCGCGTATCACGATCGGCCGAGAAGACAGAATTTTCCTTTTTAGCCCTTGAGTTTAGAACTTGGAAATTTTGGTCCTTTATCTTTTGAAACTTGGTACTTTTTGATCCATTATTTTTACGATGTTACATTTACCATTTCCGAGTACACCCAACACCTCATTCAACCGCTTATAGAGTCCGCCTAGACACTTTGCAACCTTGGTTTAAATCTAGTTCTTAATGAGTAGTTGTAAATAATGTTGGCAAATAACCTTTCTATTAGTACTCTAAACCTTAATCAATAAGCATCTTTATTAGAGTAAAGTTAGAAGAAAACTAACTAAAAAACCCCTAGGTTTCGTAAATACGACTAATAACACCCCGTACTTACCCAAGAATACTCTAACAATCCCCACGTAATCTTGTGACTCCAATTAGTCCTTTCGTCTTGATGAAATTCTTTCTAAGTAACGCTTTCATGAGAAATGTAGCCATTTAATGATCAATGCTTACCTATTCAACCTTAACTTCTTTGCGCTTGATACTTTCTTTAATAAAGTGATATCTTCTGTGAATGTGTTTGCTTCCCCGTAGAAAACCGAATTCTTCATTAGAGCTATGGCGGATGTGCTGTCAACGTAAAGTGTAACAACCAAATCATTCACACCTATCAATTCTAAAACAAACTTAGTAACCACACTGCTTAACAAGCAGATGTGTTGGCAAACACAAACTCGGCATCAAGCGAAGATAATTCACAATCGAGCTTTGCTTTTTTAATTACATGTGATTGGTGCATCACCATAATAAAACATTGATGAGTGATCTTTGGTTGTGACTAATTATTAATAATATTGTACTTTTAGTTTAAATATTTATTAGAATACAATTATTTTAAGTCATTTTAATATTTTTATAGGTTTGATCATCTTCGGACGAAAGGTTTTTATTTTGTGAGCACTTATTTTTTCTAATTTTCTGGATTATTGGGATTAGACTTGTAACCTCTTAAGTTACGTTTTATCTATTTTTGGTTTTTCGTGTAAAAGATTCAATTTTGTTGATTTGCTCACATTATTAAATCATTGTTTGATTGAATAAAACCACATAAGTTTTGTCATTCAAGTACCGGTAGATTAGTCATACATATAACCTTTTATGCCTTCAATTCTCACTAGATTAACAGTGTTTATCAAACCCGAAATCTGGAGAGGACTACCTTTTTACCTACTTCTTTTCAAAATATTTAAAGTTTTTCGTTTTTCATAATTTTTTAAAAAAAAGTCGATTAGTTTAATTAATAATGAGGTAAGACAATCAAACATATCATATATCGACCTTCTATAATTAATAATTTCGACCTGAAATCCATCGTAAATTGATTTGGGTAGCAACTCCACATTCCTGAGTCCTTTAGTATCTTAATCGCATATCTGGTTTACGTAAGAGATATTCTTTAGTTGTTTTACTCGACTGCCAACCCGACTTTGTAATGCAAGAGACCGAGATTTCTCATCTCAAATAGATTTTCCATTTGTTTCTTAAACTAATTATTTCTTGAATCGTTGAACGTGTAACAATCAAGTCATCCACGCAAGTCCCGATAACTCGATAAGTAATAATCATCGGTTCATTACCTTCCAACATACCACTTGATCTTACTTTCACTTTACGAAACCGAGTTTTTTTTAACGCCCTGGGAGCTTGGCGTCGTCCGTATAATGCTTTTGTGAGCTTATAGACTTGTCGTTCTTAACACCATTTCACATATCCTTCTAGTTGATAAACGTAAACGTCTTCTTTTATTCCAACTTGTAGGAAGTCGACTTTACGTCTAGGTGATGGACTTCCTAACCTCGATAAGTTGCTGGCGCGATTATTCTTTCTCACGGCCTCGGTCCGTGAAATCGGTGTCTAAACCTCGTCAAAGTCAAATCCAAATCGTTGAACAACCCCTTGTCATCATTGAAGAATACGTTCGATCATTAATTATTCAACGTTGCTATCAAGATATGATCCAAAACGTTACACTTTGGACAACGAATAAGAAACAATGTTTAATAGATAAATATAACTGTTCACCAAACACGAATTTAAAGTCGATGATTAATTATTTGGATAAATAACTGTAGGTTTATTATTTATGAAATAGTTAACACGTTTGTCAATCAGTATGTCTAATAGTTAAAAGTAGGCATTTTATATTTATGAGAATAATATAAAAGACGAGGGTCGATTTTGTAACTAACTGTTAATTATAATGATTAATTAATTAAACTTGAGATACTATAAATATATCTATTGGTTAAAACCCTACTAGATATTGAGAACCACCCTAGCCGCCACCTACACCACCATCGACCGTCGTCGTTGGACCACTGGCTGTTGCCGCCGCCTTTGTTCTCAGGTGTGACTCATGGCAAGGTACTAGATCTGAACATCTTATGGTTGTAATTATTTATTAGAGTTGCAACTGGGATCTAATTTGATTCGAGCTCGTGTACATGTTTCCACAAATTTGAAGGATTGGCAGTTTTAGCCTGTCACTGATACACCGCCAACTACCACTTATCCATCTAGAAATGTAGCAGAGACACGTAATTACTCTTTTCTGGTTCCTAATAACATTACCACGGAACCTCTTATCACTCTAACCTTACCATTTATCATGCCCACATGGTACCATTCACTCTCATAAGTTCCTAATGAGAACAAATTCCTTGTTAATTAACTGTGTAATTTATCTCAAGTGCTCAAGAGGTACTCCACATCACTCTCAAGTTTGAATGTGATAGTACCATGCATGTCCAAGAATCTTTTATGCTTTATCTTGTCCTAAGAAGATAGAGGGGGTTTTAAGTTAATATACACAAACTAATTTTAAACATTTTATGTAAACATAAAAATCCATAAGTTTTAGAGACTAAATGAAAACTAGTGAAATATACAGAGGTTAAATATTAAAATTATGTAAGGCCCCGTTACCGGTGTCTCACTTTAACGTTGGATTACTCATTAGCATAGTTCTAAATATCAGAGTTAATAAAAACATTCGCGGAATATTATAAACATTCGAACCATTACATTACATGAACATTAATCCTTGTCTTAACGAACATTCAAATTATTTAAACATAACACATTTTCTTTTAAATATCATAACATAACACTTCATTGAGATGTCAATGTCTTCAAATCCATGCCATGTGCTTCCCCTTAAGCAAGTTGCCTCATTCTACTAACCTGCGTGCATACTAAAAGTCAGTTACGCTGAGTGAGTTCTAGTTAATCAGACGACATACAATACATTCACATACTAACATATGCACCCGAAGGTGCACACCTTCATATTTACTTACAAGCGTACATACATTCGTACTTTCGTCCTTTCTTTCATACTTACATAATACTTCCATTCGTACATATATGTTTTAAGAGCATTTCGCTCTATTAACTTCACCGATATTATTAGGTTCGGTTCCCTACATTCCCCGATACTATTAGGGTCGATTCCCTACATTCGCCGATACTATTAGGGTCGGTTCCCTTCATTTGGCAATACTATTAGGGTCGGTTCCCTACATTCGTACTACTATAACATACATATCCTTTACATACTTTCCTTGACAATACGTTCAATCTCCGAAGAGCGTTCACGTACCATCAACATATCATACATACATTATTCATACATCATATATGTTCATACATACGTCATTCATACATCATACATATCAATCATACCTTTAACTACCACTTGACGGCACATGCAATATCCGAAGATCGTTCACGCACCGTCAAGCAATCATCATACATAAATCATACAAGGCATACACTAACCACCTAAGGTAAGTGAATTAACTATCACATCGAGTATGCACACAGCCCCGAAAACATAAGGAAGAGTGGCTAGAAACTCACCTCAACGCGGTTGCGTTCACCGTTTACGGTTATTCCCCTCTTTAGTTGTGCACGACTAACTGTATAACAATTACGCATGTTAATTACTATCACTATCCATATCGTATTTCTAGTCCAATTATAACCCTCAGCGAACGGGGGTCCGGGGCAGCGCCCCTGGCAGCGGGGTCTATGGGCGGCAACCCTTAGCAGGGTCCAAGGGGCAGAGCCCCTGGCTATGGTCGGGCTGCCAGGTCAGCTTGAAAAAATTTTATTTCTATTAACTGTCTTATCACATTTTCCCTTATCATTTTGAATCATTATTTAATTTGCTACTTAAAAGTTCAAGGGCTTCTTTGTAATTAAATCATTCTTTTTCTAAGTTCAGAGACCACTTCTGCCATTCTTGTAAACTTAGTTCGTTATCCAATCATCTGATTCGTTATTCAGTTCTTTAACGAATTAGAATTCTATAACGAATGGAGTTCTGATTCGTTATATCATAACGAATCACCACTTATGGACCATCTTAACGAATTGAACTTTATAGCGAAGTCGTATTTCATAGCAAACTGGAAATCATAGCGAATTGCTCAACTAGTTCGTTATTCTTCCTTAACGAACTAGCCTAACGAACGAGGGTTCTTCCGTAATGAACCACATAACGAATTGAAGCTCATTCGTTATTCTCCCGTAATGAATTAGGGTTAGGTTTTGTCAGATAATGTCAGAAACATTCTCTGACATCCTTAAATACCCGCGCCGCCTTCCCGGCGCCGTCTTTATGGCGCCGCCGTGCCGGAAAACCGGGCGGTGGCCGGAAAAACGCGTTTTACCCCATTTTACACAGTTTTTCGCCCCGTTTGATCCAGATCTGAGCCAGGGCGACCCCTAAGCTCATATTAGGTTCGGTTTATACCCGATTCCACCCGGATCTCGTGACTTTAACGGTTTAATGGTGTCGGCTCGTCGTTTCGTGGCTAAATCTAGCGGGTTAGAGTTCATACAACATCATACTATCATTACCTTGGATCGGGATCGGTTTTCCTTGGTGATTTCAGCTAGAGAGAGAGAAACTAGAGAGAGAGCTTAAGTGTGTGTTTTGGGAGGTGTATGGAATGTGTGTAAATGAGAATTTCTTGGTAATTAATGCTTATATAATTATGGATTATAGGCTTAAGCCCATGGTCTTTTCCTCTTTCCTTCATAGCCCAAGTCCATAACTCATATCCATTTAACCCAACACTAGCCCGACTCATAATAATTCATATTTTCATTTATTAACCGAAACTAGAAAATGGGATGTTACAAATTATTATACTTAAATATCCTAAAAGTGTAAAACGAATGTTGTCACACCCCAACCTACGACGGAAATGTTGAGGCGTGAGCTGATTATCGACAGCTCTCAAGGTACTACCATGCAATAATTTAAAGGTGACGATATCTATTTACTTTAATTAAATATTCAAATAATTTCAATTACAAAGTGGAATTCATTAAACAAACAACGAATACAAATCTAGGTCTTATTTATAATTTTTCTAACTTAAATCTTCACTAAGTCTTCACCAAGTTGCATTAAATTCAAACAATAACCTGCATATGCGTATAAAATAAAAAGGTTTGTCAACAACACATGTTGAGTGAGTAAAACACCAGTTTAAGACACTACCATAATATTATATTTTTAACTATGGGTTTGGTAAGACCCAAGACCCGCTTATTTTTTTTACTATAAAATTGTTTTTTAATTATAAATAATTTTTTATAAAAAAATCATATAACAATTTTTAGTATATCCTATTTTATAGGATTTTCACATCAATAATTTGATGAGAATAATTTTTAATTTAATGAGATGTTATAACCTGTATAAGAAATATCTGGGTTTGGTAAGACTCCATTTAAAGATCAAGCAAATCTGATGACTCCAAAAAAGGGGAGCGGCCACATCGCGACACGTAGAATTTTTATGTTTTCGTTTATATATATATATATATATATATATATATATATATATATATATATATATATATATATATATTTATCAATAAAGATTTCTTTTAAATACTTATTGCATATACTAGATAATAAATAATAAGACTTATATAAAATATGATTTTTATAAAATACTTGTAATTAAATCTTAATATATTAATTAACAAGATTAAATTTAAATATATATATTTTATATTAAAACCCTTTAATATTTTATATTAAAACCCTTTAAAAATTTTAATACTAAAATACATATACATATCTATACACACTTATATAGATATAAATATACATATATATGGTTTTAACAACGGTTCGTCAAGGTGCTCAATTAATATGTCGGTTTTAGTAAAATACCGATTAATTAATATATTCATAATATTTATATTATAATTATATTGGTTAAATATTCATACAATATTTAAATAGATTAAAACTCAAAAAAAACTAAAATTACGGGCTGGCCGGGACTCGAACCCGCGTCAGTGGCCAGCATAGCGAGTTTTACGCACACCCTTAGCCACTGGGATAGGGGGTTTAGTTGGTTAAGATCTGAGACGAGATTTAGTTAAACAGATGGAAATAGAACCATAAGATACACATGAACCCTAGCTCGTTAATCTCGTAATCCATTAAGAGTTAATTTAATTAACCATGGGGTTCTTTTTAAATGCATTAAGACGAACAACCTGTATAAACAATTACCTTATACAGTTGAAAATCGATGGTCAATTAAGACGATATATGGTCGGCTCTTTCTTGATCCAGAAAACACACTAGCAGGCGATGAAAATTTAATTAACGATGGGGGATATATTGGCGCTGGTATAGGAATGGTTTCCCAAAGTTTAATTGAATTATATTCATTGTTAAAAGGTGTATCCCAAAACGGGTTATGTTGGTTCGCTAAAGTAATCAATACGCATCAACATTGATCTTGTTTCTTAATTCATAATGTCGATGAGTTTGTTAAAACCATATATAAACGATTTAACACAATCATTCCTGAAAGTATTCAAGGTTCAATTATTCAATGCCTTTCATTCATATGAAGATCCCTTTAAATAGGGAGAGATACAAGATAACCATATCTCTAATTAGGAAACATAATCCTATTATAATTACAATTGAATCAATCTAAATCTGTACATATATCTCTAAATATAAACATAAACTTGTTCTCCAAGCAAATATAATATCTCGGCTAAGATTCCCCCGCAGTTTGAGCGGGCGTAGGACAAACGCTCAAGCTGGAGCGAAAAGACTGGAACAGTTGACGAGGAAGTCCTTTGGTAAATATATCCGCATACTGTAATGAGGTCGGAACATGAAGAACACGGATATGGCCGACTCAAACTTTCTCCCGAAAAAAGTGGATATCAATCTCTATGTGCTTCGTTCGTTGATGCTGAACAGGATTATCAGATAGAAAAACCGCAGATACATTATCACAGTAAACCACCGTAGCTTGGCGAAAGGGAAGACGGAGTTCAAGATATAACTTTCGTGACCATGTAGCCTCCGTAACCGCATTAGCAACCCCACGGTATTTCGCTTCAGCACTAGAACGAGAAATCGTAGGCTGCCTTTTAGATGACCAAGAAATAAGGTTATCTCCTAGAAAAACACAATATCCACTAGTAGAACGACGGGTGTCAGGACATCCTCCCCAATCTGCATCAGAATAAGCAACCAAGGAATGAGTAGCCGACTTGACGATACGAATACCGTAGTTAATGGTGCCCTGGAGATACCGTAGTATGCGCTTTAAAAACGCAAAATGAGACTCGCGCGGTTCGTGCATAAACAAGCAAACTTGTTGAACCGCATAAGAGATGTCTAGGCGAGTAAAAGTTAAGTACTGTAATGCACCAGCCAAACTGCGATACAAAGTAGGGTCAGGAAAAAACGGGCCATCATTTGCGCTTAGTTTGGATGACAAATCTACTGGAGTGGTACCTAGTTTGCACGATGTCATGGAGGCACGGGAAATAATATCCTTGGTATATTGGGCTTGATTCAATAATAATCCATTGGCATGACGAGAGACACTAATACCCAAAAAAATGATGTAACTCACCCAAGTCAGTCATAGCAAATTCACGAGACAAAGTATTGATAATATCCTAAAGTAAGGCAGTTTTTGATGCTGTCAAGACAATATCATCAACGTATAATAATAAATATGCAGTCTCCGAGCCCTTGGTGTAAATAAACAGATAATTATCGCAGACAATGCCACGAAACCCTCGAGATAAAACAAAGTTTTCAAACCATACAAAGATTTCTTTAACCTGCAAACAAAATTAGGAAAACGGCGATCCACAAAACCTGCTGGTTGATGCATAAAAACCGTTTCATTCAAATGTCCATTAAGAAAGGCTTCATTGACATCCAATTGATGGATAGGCCAAGAGCGAGACACTGCAATGGACAAAACGGTGCGAATAGTAGCCGGTTTGACGACCAGGCTAAAGTTGTCCTCACAATCCACTCCCACTGTTTGAGATTTACCATTTACAACCAACCGTGCTTTATATCTTTCCAAAGTACCATCAGCTTTAAATTTATGGCGGAACAACCACATGCATCGAATGACCGGTCTATCTGGTGGTCGAGGCACAAGATCCCAAGTATCATTTTCCATTAAAGCACTAAACTCGGCTTGCATGGCATTTAACCAATGGGGGTCGGCAAAGGCTTGGGAATAGGACTTTGGGACAGGTGATATGGCTGTGGTAGTGAGAACTTGTTTGGATTTGGATCGGGTCATCATGGGGTGGTGGTAAGTGGGTAGTGGGTGGGTTGTGGGGGCTGCTGTAGCAGATGTAGAGTGAGCAGGGGCTGTAGAGACAATGGTCGTAGTTGGTGGTGGTGTGGTTGATGCAGTTGGGGTTGGCTGAGGTGTTGGTGCTACAGGTGGGTTATCCGGCTGGGCAACAGGGTTTGGTTTAGCTGGGGCTGGTCATCTGATTTAGTTATGATGAAAACGGTAGGGGATGTGCAGTAGTTGAACGAAACAACAGCTGCAGTGGGTCGGAAAAGAAAACAGAAGCAGCCGAGGCTGCTGTGAAGATCCGAAAAAAAGGGAAAAAAAGAATAGGGTTAATCAGAACCGAGGCTCTGGTACCATGAAAGTATTCAAGGTTTCAATTATTCGATGCCTTTCATTCATATGAAGATCCCTTTAAATAGGGAGAGATACAAGATAATCCTATCGCTAATTAGGAAACATAATCCTATTATAATTACAATTGAATCAATCTAAATCTGTACATATATGTCTAAATATAAACATAAACTTGTTCTCCAAGCAAATAAAATATCTCGGCTAAGAGTTCCATGTTTAGGACGAGGATTAGGGTGCAAGAAAGTAAACGGATATGGGTTTGGATACGGGTCTGGTTCAGGGTAAACAGGTTTGGGTCTCTGGGTAATTCAGATTTGAATGGGTTATGTTAGAAATTGCATTTTAGTCCCTAAGGTTTGAGGATGGAAACATTAAGATGTAAGAGTTTATGTTTGGGTATTTTTTTGCCAAATCATGAATGTTATATTTATATATATATATATATATATATATATATATATATATATATATATATAGGATTGATTTCTTTTGAGAATCACTTAGAGTTTAAGAACTCGAAAGAACTCAACGTAACAATTTTTTTTTGAATTTTTCTTACACATGTGTAATACGTAAGTGTAAGTGATGTACAAAAATTACGGTATTTTTTTACACACCGAATCGACTTTTTACACATGTGTAACTAACGTTTAAACTTGTGTAATTATCAAAAATACTTATTCTCTCTCCTGCTTCATTTTTTAATTAAATTTAATCTCAACCACATATTTCAAATCATTTAATTAAATGTGTGGGTCAAAATTGAGTTCTTAAAGTTCTTAAAACTCACCATGGTCTCAAAATAACCCTCCCCTATATATATAATATAATTAATTAATTAATAATATAATAATAGTTAACTCTTTAGATAAATGCAGCAAAAATTCCCGAACATCGAAATGGGTCGGGTTGCAATAGAAATATTTAATTTGAAAAGTCCGAGTTGTTACAAATGTTATACCGCTCTTTCTTCCTCCTTTCAACAGCCGTACTCCCACTTCTTTTTCGGTAGATTTCCGGCAGTAAATTCGCTCTTAGCCGAATTAGCCATCGGAAGTCGCTATTTGGTCAGGAAGTGCATCGTAGTGGCATATGTCCGCTTCGCCACATTATTCGCTATAGCGCCCGCTATGGATGTTATTGACAACTATGTGGTTAATATTGTTACACCCAACTATAAAACGCCTAATCAGGTGCTAATGTAATTTGTACTTGCGTAAATAAAATAATAATAATATAAAAAATAAAGTGATATTGTCCAAAAACTCTAAAAATATTTGAGATATATTAATTTACGTTCGAAAAGTTCAAATTTGGGCGCATAGTGAACATTGCGCGAAACGACCGTTGGCGACGCCTTAAAAACTAATAGAAGTCCAAATGTATCAAGAACAACTCGGAAAATTAAAATTTTTATGAAAACATTAGTGATAATATGTAAAGTTATTTTTAGAAAATTCAAATTGCGGAATTTAGATAATAAGCGAATAAAAGCCGGTGTAGAACACTGTATGAGCCCGAAACCAACTATTTCCAAAAATTAGTTTATTAGACTTGTATTATCTAGAATTCAATATCGGATCAAACCTGAGAAAAATTATAGGATTTGTTTGATTAGCAAAACTTAGAATAGCGAGTATGATACTTAAAACTAATTAACCAAACTATCACAAGATACTTTCCACCTCATCCAACCCCAACAGTCCCCACCCCCATAACCAAATTCCTAATCATTACCTATAGTTTTGTTCGTCGAACTAGAACTTGCCAAGTCACCCTACAACACTCACCTTACTTCCAGCTTTCATAAATACATAACCAACTCATCACTCTAGCTACCTTCTCCATCCTTCTCACTTCATATCCATGGCCACCACCCACTTCACCATCTAGGTCATTTATGTTGGAATTATAGACCGGTTCGGGTAAGTCAACGTGACCGACCGGGTTGTGACCATGAGAGTTACACCTTGGGTAACGAGCATAAAATCCGCTTAATTAGTTAACCGATATTGACGAATGACTAAACTGATTATTATTTATACTAAATATAAATAATATCATTAAGTTTATTTATTAGATAAATAAACTGGTTCAGGCTTTAAACAAGATTTGAAACAAGTTGGACTTTGGGCCCGATTAATATTTAGTATTAGTAATATAATTATATATTAAACCTAAATAACAATAATAGTCCAAGCAAAAAAAAACTTGGAGCACACTCCAACGTAATTGGAGCCGCCCCCAAGTCAACATATATTAACATCTCGTGACCTGCTTATGAACTTGATAATTATCATTATTGTTATACGGCTTTTAAAGTCAGCCACCAAAGAAACCAAAGCCGGCCACTAGTCGTCATCATCCTGCTCAGCCGCTGCTGTTTTGAACACCACCGCCGCAACCGGGTTATTTCGTATCGTCACCTAGCTTCGCTCGTTAGCTCTAGGTGTCTCAACCGGTTATTTATTAACCGAGGTAAAACTTAAATAATGTCATGTATATTAATTATTTACTTTGGTTGTTTTACTCGTACTCGTATTGTTTGTAACCGGATCCTGTACGGTTCCGTTAAATGATGATTACTCGTTTTTATATTCCGCTGCGTATTCTGTTATTAATGTGATTAATAATTATGAAACCAATTTTACTAAAGCGAGTTTAATTGTTAAACCGTTAACTGATCACCACTGGAACCCAACAGTGGTATCAGAGCTTTGGTTACAACATACGAGTCAAATCCGGTCTTTTCACCGGATCTACATCATAAACTTCAAGCTAGTTGACGTTTTTAATCTAGATATGTTTTTTGAGCAATCTTGGTTTGGTCAATTTTTATTTATTTTATTTGACAAAAATATTGCTCAATTTTATTTTTATTGGATATGTAAATCTGGCCCAACCTTGTGTGATTGGTTGTTTGATTTTGGCCATATGGATGGTTCAAAGTTGTATGTTATTCTTCGGTTTTATTTTATGGTTTTTGGCCACCTTGATGGTTCAAAATTGTAATAGCTAGGGTTTAGTTTTTCATTATATGTATTTTTACTATTGTAATGAAGAAGACCCGAGGGAAAACCGAGGACGAGCTCGTGGAGTTCTTGAAGTCAGTGGGAGTTAGCAAAGATGACCGGATGCACCAGGAGTCCATCCTTGTGGTTGTTTGTGTTGTGACCCCTTGACCCGATTGGTCTTGCTAATAGGCTCTAGCAAGACCAATCACCTTTTGGCCATTTAAGATTTACATATTCTTGTTTGCTATTATGGTTGCTTGCTTGATTATAATAGGTTATAATACCACTAACCTAATACCAAATATATTAAAATAAATTTTTAATCAACCAATTAAGTTTTTGCAATATTAAACTTAATTTGATTTTCCAAAACCTTATAACTTAATAGTTTAACTATTAACTTAAAATTGGTTAGTCATATCGCGACAAACTTAGTTTTAATAGGTTATTTAAAACTAAGTGTCCTGAGAGATGAAATGGTTCATCATGTTGTCCCGATTAATACAGTAAAATGGACTTTTACTCTATTCGGTAATTTCTAAAATTAATCCCAATTATAAAATTAATAGTTTATGCCATCCTACTATAAGCCACACTTGAGGCATACTGCGAAATTTCAAGTGTTTGGAGCTACAGCACCGCACTTGTTTTCTAGTCTATCCCTTCAAGGTGAAAGGGTTTCGTTGACACATCCGGCCCTTTCACACATGTTTGTACTAGGGCGACTATTACTTTACTCTTATGTTACGTGCTACAGTTGTCTGAAGACTAAGGTGGGCATAGATGAGGCTAAACGTATCTACTTAGGCAATTGTTGTCTTAAAAGGCCTCATAACCGAGATTTGTGCTCTATTCACAATTGGCAATCGTTGTCAGTCTGCCTAACCACTTACTAATGTTATGTGCTACAATTGCCATTACTAACAGGAAGCCAGATTCTCAAATCCCTATTTTATTAATGTTAATTGGGTCATTAGTAATAGGATTATAACATCGAAAATACTGATTAAATTTACTTTTGCTTTATTAATCAGATGTCATCAAACGAAAATTCACCCTACGCCCTTAAGTCTATCCTTGAGAAGGAGAAACTGAATGGTACCAACGTCATCGAATGGCACCGCAACTTGAGACTTGTTCTCACCATGGCAAAGCGCCTGTATGTTCTCGATGGACCTGTTCCAACCGAGCTTGAAAACAACACAGCCGCTGCTCGAAAAGTTCTTGAGAAGCATAGGGATGACTCGACTGATGTCTCCTGTATTATGCTAGCCACCATGACTTCTGAGCTTGCTAAAGGCTTAGAAGACTTTGGTGCCTATGAGATGCTTGAGAAACTCAAGGGAATGTTCCAGAAACAAGCCCGTCAGGAATGGTTCGACACCATGAAGCAGCTCATTAGCTGCAAGATGGCAGAGGAGTCTCCCGTCAGTGCGCATGTCCTAAAGATGAAGGGGCACATTGATCAGCTTAAGAAACTTGATTATCCCCTGCCTGATGAAATGGCATCGGATTTCATCCTCAACTCTCTCCCCAGCTCTTACGACCAGTTCGTAATGAATTTCAACATGAATGCCTGGGTGAAGACAGTGTCGGAGCTGCACAACATGCTCAAAACGGCTGAGATGAACATTCCTTCAAGGACCAATCAAGTTCTGATGATCCGATATGCTGGTGTGAAGAAACCTAAACCCAAGAATCAGGGTTTTAAAGGAAAAGGCAGGAAGAATGTTACTGTTGCTGCCAAGTTTGCCACCAACACTAACAAGAAAGTTGCAAAGCTACCACCGCCGGCTCCTGAGGAGCGCAAGTGCTACAAGTGCAACAAGATGGGGCACTTGATGCGTAACTGCCCCGAGCATCTAGCTAAGCTAGCAAAGAGGAATGCCAATGGTGAAGGCTCTTCTCGAGGTATTTCCATATACGTTATTGAACTTTTCACTGTCTCTAGCGACACATGGGTATTTGATACCGGATGTGGTTTCCACATTGTTAATGTCTTGCAGGAGCCTGAGAAGTGGAAGAAACTGAATAAAGGCAGCATGGAACTCATCATTGGTGATGGGAAGAGAGTACCAGTTCTGGCAACTGGAGTTTTTCATTTTACTTGTCCATCTGGCCAAGTTTTTCCTTTGAATAATTGTTTGTATACTCCTGGTTTGACCAGAAACATCATTTCATTTTCATTGTTGCTTGAACAAGGTTTTAAGTAAGTTTTTAATGGCATGGCTATTTCTGCTTACTTAAATGATATCTTTTATTTTGAGGCTAAACCTCGAAATGGTATTTATGAGATTGATGTTCAAACTGATAATAACGTATATCATCTTTCAAAACGTATCAAGACTAGCATCAATGATACTTTTCTATGCCATTTCCGACTTGGCCACATAAGCAAGGCAAGAGTTAAAAGACTCCAATCCGAAGGGATTATTGAATCCACAGGACCGGACTCGTTTGATGATTGTGAATCTTGTTTAGCTGGCAAACTCGCCAAAGACTCCATCACTCATAAAAGTGAACGAGCAAGTGATCTGTTAGGACTCATACATACTGATGTATGTGGACCTTTCAGAACCATGACTAGAAACCATGAAAGATACTTCGTTTATTTTATCGACGATTATAGTCGATACGCTTATGTGTATCTTATGAAACACAAGCACGAAACTTTTGAAAGGTTCAAAGAGTTTCAAAACGAAGTGGAAAAACAACTTGGTAAAACCATTTAAATGCTTCGATCAGATCGAGGTGGAGAGTATCTCAGCTCAGAATTCATCACTCATCTAAAAGAGCATGGAATTGTTTCACAGCTCACTCCACCTGGCACACCCCAACATAATGGCGTGAGCGAGAGGAGAAATCGAACTTTGCTGAACATGGTTCAATCGATGATGTGTTGAACTAACTTGCCTCACTCCTTTTGGGGTTTCGCCCTTATGACCGCCGCCCGCATTATCAACCTAGCTCCAACTAAGAAGATAGACAAAACCTCATATGAGATATGGCATAAGGGAAAGAATCCCAAATTGTCTTACCTTAGAGTATGGGGATGTGATGCTTATATCACAAGTGAGTCTGATGACAAACTTGATCCCCGCGGCGTAAAAGTTGTTTTCGTCGGATACTATAACCAAAGCGGTTATTACTTCTTTCATCCTGATACAAATACGATTTCTATCAAGAGGAAAGGCCACTTCCTTGAGAAGAAATTTCTCAATCGAGGAACAGGAGATAACGTTGTTGATCTTGAAGAAACTCGAGAACCACAAACAACCGCTGAGGAAGTTGGAGCGTCTGATCAACAAGTTGTTGTTGCTGATACATCAGACGTGAACACGAGCGTTCGCAGAAGTAGTAGGACTTCCGTACCAAATTCTAGATACTTATGGCATCTAGATGGTCCCGAAGTCTTATTAGTAGCCGAGTCTGGCGACGAGCCTACTAACTACAAATCTGCTATCTTGGATCCGGAATCCAAGAAATGGCGAGATGCCATGAACGCCGAGATGCAGTCTATGCATGATAACCAAGTTTGGAACTTGGTTGAGCTACCCCCCCCCCCCCCCGATGGTCAGGCGGTAGGGAGCAAGTGGATTTTCAAGAGAAAAACCGACATGCATGGAAATGTGCAAACCTATAAAGCACGGCTAGTCGCGAAAGGTTTTACTCAAACTCAAGGTGTTGACTATGATGAAACCTTTTCACCCGTTGCTATGTCTAAGTCAATAAGGATATTACTTGCCATAGCTGCGTACTATGACTACGAGATATGGCAAATGAATGTCAAAACCGCTTTTCTTAATGGACATCTTTTTCTGAAGATGTTTATATGGTTCAGCCTGAAGGTTTTGTCGATCCCAAATATCCTAGAGTTTGCAAATTGAACAAGTCCATTTATGGACTTAAGCAAGCATCTCGAAGCTGGAATCTTCACTTTGATGAGAGAATCAAAGAGTTTGGTTTTGTCAAAAATGAAGATGAGCCTTGTGTTTACAGAAAGGCTAGTGGGAGCACTATATCATTCCTCATCTTGTATGTGGATGATATACTGATCATTGGAAACAACATTCCTATGCTTAAGGAAGTTAAGCATTGGTTGGAATCTTGTTTTGTAATGAAGATCTTGGAGAAGCCGCATATATTCTGGGAATAAAGATCTATAGAGATAGACCTAAGCGGATTCTAGAGCTAAGTCAAAGTACTTACATAGACAAAGTAATGGCGCACTTCTCAATGGAAAACTCCAAGAAAGGAGCTGTTCCAATGACTAAAGGAACCGTGTTGAGCAAATCGCAATCTCCGGCAACGGACATTGAATCTAAGCATATGCAAGAAATTCCATATGCTTCAGCGGTTGGTTCTATCATGTATGCTATGTTATGTACTAGACCAGACGTCTCGTATGCCTTAAGCATGACCAGTCGTTTTCAACAGAGTCCTGACATGGCCCATTGGACTGCTGTAAAGAATATTCAAAGGTACTTGAATAGGACCAAAGATATGTTCTTGGTGTTTGGGGGAGTGGAAGAGGAGCTCACTGTAAGGTGTTACACTGATGCTAGCTTCCAGACTGACCGAGATGATTCTCGCTCACAGTCAGGTTTGGTTTTCACTCTCAATGAAGGAGCTATTTATTGGAAGAGCTCCAAGCAGAGTGTAGTGGCGGATTCTACCACCGAATCCGAATATATAGCTGCATCGAATGCTGCTAAAGAGGCTGCTTGGATGAAAAACTTCATCACCGATCTCGATGTGGTTCCGAGTATTCGCAAACCGGTCGAGGTGTTCTGTGATAACACAGGTGCTATTGCTCAGGCCAAAGAGCCCAGATCTCACCACAGAGCCAAGCACATTCTAAGGAAGTTCCACCTCATACGGGGGATACTGGAACGAGGTGACATCATAATAAGCAAAGTAGACACAGATCAAAACTTAGCAGACTCGTTCATTAAGCCGATGACTCAGGACAAGCATGACCAACACAGGGATGCTATCGGTCTTAGATTAGCTAGTAATTTGTTTTGATTTAGTATTTGGATGTATGAACATTTAAAAGGTTATACTTTTGAATTCACTTATGATTTAATGGTTAAATTGTAACAATTCCGGCAAATTCAGGTATACCCTAGCCGGAATATACTATTTACGTGTTATTTAATACTGAATATATGAATTATAATGTGATTATACGAGTATATAAGATTCTCAGTACGAATTATAATCAAATGTACAACTAGTCGTATCGGAATTACGATTAATCGATGAACGGTTATTGAAACCCGAACGAATCGGGAATTACATTATAGACAAAATATATAATGTTTAGTGATGTTTACGAAGTATTAAAGCTTCAGGATAAGTGAATTATAGCACAGAAAAAGGATTTCGATTTATTAGTACGTCGGTACGATAAACGAAACCTCTAACATCGAACCAAGCAAGAGACGATCGATCAAGCCGAAAAAGATGCACAATTACCGACAATATGATATGTTAAGTCAATAAATCTCATGGTTTAAGTTTTTTTAAAGTTTTTAAATCGGTTTTATATAAATTTAAATTTTAAGCCGAAAAACGACCGTTTTGGTCTCGTTTTAAGCCGATTTAAACGTTTAACCGAAAAACGAACTGAACCAGATTATCCACAACATTATCCGGATTACACAATCCAAGTTTGTGGCCAAGAATGAAGATGTGGGTCCCACCCCACACCCTAACTTGGACCGATCGGTCCCAATACACACACAGACACATTACATTTTCTTTTTTCTAAGCTCCCAACTCCAAAATCCTCTCAACACACTTCAACCTTCATCCAAATCCTTGATTTTTAACAAGAATCATAAGGTAAAAACATGGTTTTAATGGTTGATTCATAGTTTTGATTCCATGATCTTGAGAAAATGAGGTTTCAAATGAAAAATGGGTGAAAACCCGAGATGAAACCGATTCTTGGAGGATCAAGTGATGTATACAAGTTATACAAAGGATCTTGATCCAAGAAATGAGTTAAAAGAGTCAAAAACGAATTTTTACGGTCAAAATCTTTGTTTTGATGTTTTAATCGAAACCATGAAAGAAATGGCTTGATTGTGGGTATAACTTTCTTGGTGTGGTGTTGTTGTGCTTGTAGGTGTTGTATCTAGTGGCTAGAAAAGGCTAGAAACCAAGATCTTTGCGATCTAACGCTAGAAAACACAAGGTAGTTCGGTTTTCGTATGATTTAGATAATTTGGACAGATTGTGATAGACCTAGAGTTGGGTCACGAAATTTCACAGAGATGATCTACACATGAAAATATGAGATCTGTGAATTTTTGGTAATTTTTGGATAAAGGATGAATATTTGGTGAATTTTGGCCAAAAATGGTGAAAAATAGCTAAACATCATGAAAAATTCTGGAAAATTTAAGATAAGCTTTTTATAACATATAAAAGTCACACACAAAATTTCAGGTTCATTGGAGAAGTCTAAGTAGGCTTTTCGGTAAAACGAGTTCTAGGGATTTCTAGCTCGGTTTTGGTAAAAATGGCATGAAAAATGAGTTTTTGGTTCTGGAAAAATTACAAGGAACTATGTGGGTGACAGGGGTCATCCCAGAAAAATTTGGGATTTTTCGAAGGTCGTTTGGTATTTTCGACATATTTGGTGTTTAAATGACGTTTAAAAATGGTTAAATAAATTTTAGATATAAAAATTAATTCTGGAAAAATTTTATAAAATTCCTTACTGACAAAATATGGTTTCTACAAAATTTCAAGGTCCGAGACTAAACGGATATTTATTTGTGCTAAATGGAACTTAAAAACAAACTTTTAAAGCTTAAAACGAGTAAACCGGCGAAGTTCGCCTAAGCGAGCTGACTGGTGTTTGAAAACCTTAAAAATGATGATTTTTATGAAACTAAGTTAATCAAGTAAAAATAAATCATCCGAAAATAATTCGGATGATTTGGGTAATTTTACCCGACTTAACCGTTTCCGGTGTATTAAAGGCGGAAACGGGCCCCGCGGCCAAACGGGGTGTCTAACCGAGCTCTAATTTCACCACTTTAATTAAAATATCAATAACAACTATTTTCGGGTCGTATGTGGTCAAACTCATTTTTTTGAAAACATAAAGACGGATAACCGTGCTAGGCACGCAAAACGAGAAAACAAACTAACGGTAGTTTTGACTAAGGAACTCTAAGTGATATCACAATCTAAGTCCTGAGAAGTGTATCGGGGTTAACATGGTCCCCGGATCGTGTACGGTACTGGGTTAGCAGTGTCCCCAGACGTACCGGTTAACACGAATTTAAGTTATATTGATAGAAATTGTGTAGTAACGATTTGGGGATCGTATTACAGATCTGTACCAGTAGCCGTGCACCGTAGTACATCTTTGCTCACAAGAAGGTGAGTTTCACGAGCCCCTTTTTCCTGAATTGTTTTCGAATATTTTCCCGGGGCGGAAAGCATGTTGTTACTAAAATGTTTAAGTACATACTGAACGCATAGATTTGCGTGCATTTATATATGTTTTATTGTACGGGAATCGTACGGAAATGTACTAAGATGGTAATTGTCTGAGTTACTAACATTGTAAGGCCCCGCAACACGAGTGATTAACTGAAAGCCGGTAGAGTGTGGATAGTACTATTGGTCTGACAAACCCAACAGGTCCGGCATGGATTTGCTGATGTTTCCCAGCCAGTTGCACATGTCTATATTGGGTGTTATATTTATTTTGCTATGTAATGTTAGGCATAGCGGTTTGGGGCAGGTTCGTGGGCGGAGTATGCCACGGGGTTGTGTGTGATAGTCAGAGGTTTCACTTGTGGGCTCTGCATAATTACATCGCTAATATATGATTTATTATAATGAATTGTCAATGTTTATTTAAATCAGTGAAACTCACCAACTATTCGTAGTTGACCCGTTTTCTTTCCATGCTTTCTAGGTACCCCCAAACTGGAATAAGTGCTATATGTTTGATGATGCGTGCTATTTGTGGAAGCATAGGGTTCATTTTTGTATTATATATGTTAATGTAATGTTGGTAAAACATATGTGTTATCGCCTAGTCAGGAACTAAACTCGAAACAATGTAAAATGAAGTATATTAATGTAGTGGTGTTTTCTTTATAAGCAATGCTGTTGATATCAGATGCGTCTGTTGCATCCCGTTTACGTTTCCGCTGCGGTTACGGGGTGTTACAGAACTTGGTATCAGAGTCATTGGTTATAAAGAATTAGGATGTCTTTAAAAGATACCTAAAATATAACCAGTAGCTCAAGTGTTATAGGATCTGAATATCAACTAATAAATTATTGTGACGAGGTCTGGATGAACTTGGATGGACAAGTGAGTTATTATGGTCCGGAACATAATAACAGACTTGTCCGCACGAGGGAATTCAGAAAAAGTCACGGGGGACTTTAATAGGTAAAATCGGCAACATATGTGTAAGTATATAATAATATTTTTATGTGACAAGGTTGTATGAATGTGTGTATATTAATTTAATTAGGATTTACATTATGAAAAGGACTATATGTTTGCTAACTTGTGTACAGGTAAGCATGTCAAGATCACGAAGTTTATCTGTAGAGGAGGACCCGGAGGAGGCCAGTTCCGGGGACTCTAGGAGTGTACGCTTAGCTTCCAACACCGAGCCTTCTGAGACTAGCCTTAGGAGTGCTAGCTTGTCCTCCCCTGCTAGGGTTACCAGGTCTCCCACCCCACCCGCACCTCAGGTCACCCTCACCCCTCCCAGACCCGGTCCCCGCCTCACGGCGCGGATCAGTGTCCCGTATGTTCCACCTACCTCTACCCCACCCAGATCCACTTACCACAGAGGCGAGTCCTCCCGCCCCCAGCCCGGGCCTGTGCCGCCACATGTGTGGGGTACCCCCAGGCCAGTGAGGGATGAGCGTCCCTCCACCGAGGCGGCGTGGCTCCGGGTGCTCACCGAGCGGATGAATGAGCACACCACCGCCTTGACGGTGGGTATTCAGAGGATAAATCAATTGGTGGATTGCATACTGGACAGCCAGCATGCGATCGCGCAGCTGAGGAGGGAGGACGCCTACTCCCTGGGGTTGATTGACCGGATGGAAACACGGATCCGGGGTTTAATGGCAGTGATTGTGGGGATGGCGGCGGTGTTGGTGTGGTTGGTATACCACCGTGTTTAGATCATGTTAGGGTGGTGGTAGTCAGGGGCCGATTTTTGATACTCTGTGTAAGCAGTTAGTGGTGATGCTAACATAGAGTGAATCTTGGGTAGTTATAATACAACCACTGGCCCTTAGAGGGTCTCTTTTGGAGTATATCGTTATAGATACTTTTGGGTATCATTCAAGCACTGACCCATTGTGGGTTATGTCGAGATGATGCCGACATAGGCCCTATGTAGGAAAACTTAACTTATGTAATGATGCCAGGAAACGTATGTGAACTGATATGGATGTAAAATGTACTAATGTTTGTTAATGAATGGAATGTTTGTTGTGTTTTATGATTGGAACTTGTATTAATTATATATATTTTCTTGATGTTGTGTAGAATGGCACCAAAACGTTCAGCCCAATTGTCGGAAGTGGATGTGAGTCGTCTGATTGCTCGACAGTTAGAGGCGGCGATTCTGGATATAGTATCGCGCATCGCCACCAGTATTAACAATACGACCAATCCAGACCCTGCGAGCAATCAAACGACCACCAATAATGTTGGGGAACAAAATGTTAATCCTCCACCGAATGGTAACCCGATTCCTAGTAATGACACGCCGCCTAGGGTGGTCGTTACAGATAGCACTGGCCCTATACCCAGTGTAGAAACGAACCGCACTGAACCGACTCCTGCAACAAGGGGATGTTCAATTAAAGATTCTATGTTGTGCAAGCCCCTAGAATTTAGCGGGTCTGAGGGACCCAATGGGTTGGTTAAGTGGATTGGGAAAATAGAGTCGGTTGTAAACATCAGTAACTGCCCTGAGGAGTACATTGTTAAGTATGCTACCTGCACGGTCATGGACCATGCCTTGTCATGGTGGAACACAATAGTGCAAACTCACGGTCAGGCAGCGACAAACCGCATGACCTGGGCAGAACTTAAAGCCCTTGTACTGGAACATTTCTGCCCGATAAATGAACTGCAGAAATTAGAAAACGAATTGTGGAACCTGGAGATGCAGGGGGCAGACCACTTGGGTTATACGAACCGATTTAATGAGTTGTCACGATTGGTACCATGGTTGGTCACCCCAGAGTCAAAGAGGATTGAGCGTTATATATGGGGACTAACTCCAATAGTAAGAAGTATAGTCAACTCTGGGGGACACAAGACGTTTGAGGGTGTGGTGACACAAGCTGGTATCGTCACGTACGATTTCGTGAGGAGTGGGTCACTGAAGGTGGCCGGAGAGTCCGCTGGGGGAAAGCGAGGCACGTATGACAATAGGATCCAGGAGAGGCAACAAAATAAACGTGCTCGGCCCGCTGCCCAGAACTACGCCATGACTAGTTCAGGCGGAAGGCAGGAACCGCAGACAAGGACGTTTCCTAGGTGTGGAAAATGCGGTTACCAGCATGGTGGCGAGTGCAGGGGGGTAGTGTGCCATCGGTGTGGCAGGGAAGGGCACTACGCACAGAGATGTAAGACAAACTTGAACAATCTGAACCGACAACCGCAACTTATCCGTGCGCAGCCAGTTAGGACCCAACCAGCCCGACAACAAAAACCACAAGAAAACCAAATGGTGACCACCAGCCGTGCTTGCTATGAATGCGGCAGCACGGATCACTTCAAAAGACACTGTCCGAAACTGAACCAGGAAGGAAACATGAGGCACCCCTCGGGTCAGGCATCGTCGTCCAATCCGGCGCAAGGCCGAGCATTCGTGATGGGGGCGAACAAGGAAAGCCAGGACCCCAGCGTAGTGACAGGTACATTCCTCGTCTCTAATCATTACGCTTCTGTATTATTTGATACAGGCTCCGATAGAAGTTTTGTCTCCGTTAGATTCCTGTCGATAGCAAACCTTCCTATTGGTGAAACCATAGAACCTTACACCGTAGAAGTCGCTAACGGTAAAACCATGATAGTTAATCAGATAGTTCGGAATTGCCCTTTTATTCTGAACGAACAATCCTTTCTGATTGACTTGTTACCGGTAGAATTGGGTAGTTTTGACGTGATAGTGGGAATGGATTAGTTAGCACGTAACAAGGTAGAAATAAACTGTGAAAAGAAAATCGTCAAGATCCGGGTGTCGGATGACGAAGAGGTATTAGTGCAGGGTGAGAAGTCGGGCAATATGATACCGTTTATATCCCACCTCAAGGTGTTAAAATATATACGCCAGGGATGCGTGGCGTATCTAGCGAGCTTGACGGCCACGGACCCCGAGGAAAAACGGGTGGACGATATCCCAGTAGTACGTGAATTTCCACAAGTTTTCCCAGAGGAACTTCCTGGATTACCGCCAACCCGACAGGTCGAATTCAGAATCGACTTATTACCTCAAGCTGGCCCTGTTGCTAAGGCGCCCTACCGACTTGCACCATCCGAGATGCAAGAATTATCCAACCAATTGCAGGAATTGTTGGATAAAGGATTTATACGTCCCAGTTATTCCCCGTGGGGTGCACCTGTATTATTCGTGAAAAAGAAGGACGGGAGCCTTAGAATGTGCATTGATTACAGGGAGTTGAACAAGCTAACAATAAAAAAAAATAGGTACCCTCTTCCTCGAATTGATGACCTGTTTGACCAGCTGCAGGGTGCGAGCTATTTCTCAAAAATCGATCTTAGATCGGGATACCATCAGGTTAGAATTCAGGAGGAAGATGTCCCAAAAACCGCATTCTGGACTCGCTACGGCCATTACGAGTTCTTAGTTATGCCTTTTGGGCTAACAAATGCGCCAGCAGTATTCATGGATCTCATGAATCGAGTCTGTAAACCCTACCTCGATAAGTTCGTCATCGTGTTTATTGACGATATTTTGATATACTCGAAGAGTAAAGAAGAGCACGAGCAACACTTAAGATTAATTTTAGAGCTTCTAAATCAGGAGAAGTTGTATGCAAAATTCTCCAAGTGTAACTTCTGGTTACAAGAAGTGCAATTCCTTGGTCACGTTATAAACCATCAAGGAATACACGTTGATCCAAGTAAGGTTGAAGCAATTAAGAATTGGCAAGCGCCTAAATCGCCAAAGGAAATCCGCCAATTCTTAGGCTTAGCTGGATACTATCGTCGATTTATAGAGAACTTTTCCAGCATCGCCCAACCTTTAACCCTTCTGACTCAAAAGGATATCGCAACGTATGTCGGTAAATGTACGACATGTGCGAGAGTTAAGGCAGAGCACCAGAAACCTCCGGGAATGTTACTACAACCGGAAATTCCTGAATGGAAGTGGGAGCAGATCACGATGGATTTTGTGACACACAACCCCATAACGTCCCGAGGACATGATGCAATTTGGGTAGTCGTGGATCGAATAACCAAATCGGCACATTTTATTCCGATTAGGAATAATTTTAACACTGAGAGGCTTGCACAGATTTATATAAATGAAATTATGTCTCGTCATGGTATACCCATCTCGATCATCTCTGATTGGGATAGCCATTTCACCTCCAACCTTTGGAAAGCTGTCCAAGAAGCGTTGGGAACGCGTATTGATCTAAGCACAGCTTACTACCCTCAGACCGACGGTCAGTCTGAGAGGACCATCCAAACCCTGGAGGATTTGCTTCGTGCATGCGTACTGGATTTTAAAGGAAATCGGGATCAACATCTCCCACTCGTTGAATTTTCCTATAATAACAGTTATCATAGCAGTATAAAGGCAGCGCCTTACGAAGCATTGTATGGTCGGAAGTGCCGATCACCACTCTGCTGGACTGAAGTGGGCGACACACAGGTTATTAGATCAGATCTGGTCCAGGAAACGACCAGCAAAATCCTTGAAATTAAGAACAATCTGAAGGCCGCACGGGATCGGCAGAAGAGCTATGCCGATACCCGTAGAAAACCGTTATCATTTGAGAAAGGTGATAAAGTGTATTTGAAAGTATCACCGTGGAAGGGTGTGGTTAGATTTGGAAAGGCGGGGAAGTTAGCCCCTAGATATATTGGACCATTCGACATTTCTGCAAAAATCGGTCCTGTAGCATATCGATTAGAACTGCCAGACGAATTAAGTGCAGTTCACAACGTGTTTCACGTGTCAAACTTGAAAAGGTGTCTGTCAGATGAGACATCGGTGTTACCTTTAGAGGGTGTCCAAATAAATGATAAGCTCAACATTGTAGAGGAGCCCATAGAAATAATAGACGGGAAAATCAAACAACTTAGACACAATAAGATCTCGTTGGTCAAAGTTAGATGGAACTCGCAACGAGGCCCAGAATATACATGGGAACGAAAGGACGAATTTCGGAAGAAATACCCCCACCTATTTCCGCAAAAGGAAGTAGTCGATGCGTAAAATTTCGAGGACGAAATTTTTGTAACGGGGGGAGAATGTAACAATTCCGGCAAATTCAGGTATACCCTAGCCGGAATATACTATTTACGTGTTATTTAATACTGAATATATGAATTATAATGTGATTATACGAGTATATAAGATTCTCAGTACGAATTATACTCAAATGTACAACTAGTCATATCGGAATTACGATTAATAGATGAACGGTTATTGAAACCCGAACGAATCGGGAATTACATTATAGACGAAATATATAATGTTTAGTGATGTTTACGAAGTATTAAAGCTTCAGGATAAGTGAATTATAGCACAGAAAAAGGATTTCGATTTATTAGTACGTCGGTACGATAAACGAAACCTCTAACATCGAACCAAGCAAGAGACGATCGATCAAGCCGAAAAAGATGCACAATTACCGACAATATGATATGTTAAGTCAATAAATCTCATGGTTTAAGTTTTTTTAAAGTTTTTAAATCGGTTTTATATAAATTTAAATTTTAAGCCGAAAAACGACCGTTTTGGCCTCGTTTTAAGCCGAATTAAACGTTTAACCGAAAAACGAACTGAACCAGATTATCCACAACATTATCCGGATTACACAATCCAAGTTTGTGGCCAAGAATGAAGATGTGGGTCCCACCCCACACCCTAACTTGTACCGATCGGTCCCAATACACACACACACACATTACATTTTCTTTTTTCTAAGCTCCCAACTCCAAAATCCTCTCAACACACTTCAACCTTCATCCAAATCCTTGATTTTTAACAAGAATCATAAGGTAAAAACATGGTTTTAATGGTTGATTCATAGTTTTGATTCCATGATCTTGAGAAAATGAGGTTTCAAATGAAAAATGGGTGAAAACCCGAGATGAAACCGATTCTTGGAGGATCAAGTGATGTATACAAGTTATACAAAGGATCTTGATCCAAGAAAGGAGTTAAAAGAGTCAAAAACGAATTTTTACGGTCAAAATCTTTGTTTTGATGTTTTAATCGAAACCATGAAAGAAATGGCTTGATTGTGGGTATAACTTGCTTGGTGTGGTGTTGTTGTGCTTGTAGGTGTTGTATCTAGTGGCTAGCAAAGGCTAGAAACCAAGATCTTTGCAATCTAACGCTAGAAAACACAAGGTAGTTCGGTTTTCGTATGATTTAGATAATTTGGACAGATTGTGATAGACCTAGAGTTGGGTCACGAAATTTCACAGAGATGATCTACACATGAAAATATGAGATCTGTGAATTTTTGGTAATTTTTGGATAAAGGATGAATATTTGGTGAATTTTGGCCAAAAATGGTGAAAAATAGCTAAACATCATGAAAAATTCTGGAAAATTTAAGATAAGCTTTTTATAACATATAAAAGTCACACACAAAATTTCAGGTTCATTGGAGAAGCCTAAGTAGGCTTTTCGGTAAAACGAGTTCTAGGGATTTATAGCTCGGTTTTGGTAAAAATGGCATGAAAAATGAGTTTTTGGTTCTGGAAAAATTACAGGTAACTATGTGAGTGACTGGGGTCATCCCAGAAAAATTTGGGATTTTTCTAAGGTCGTTTGGTATTTTCGACATATTTGGTGTTTAAATGACGTTTAAAAATGGTTAAATAAATTTTAGATATAAAAATTAATTCTGGAAAAATTTTATAAAATTCCTTACTGTCTAAATATGGTTTGTACAAAATTTCAAGGTCCGAGACTAAACGGATATATATTTGTGCTAAATGGAAATTAAAAACAAACTTTTAAAGCTTAAAACGAGTAAACCGGCGAAGTTCGCCTAAGCGAGCTGACTGGTGTTTGAAAACCTTAAAAATGGATGATTTTTATGAAACTAAGTTAATCAAGTAAAAATAAATCATCCGAAAATAATTCGGATGATTTGGGTAATTTTACCCGACTTAACCGTTTCCGGTGTATTAAAGGCGGAAACGGGCCCCGCGGCCAAACGGGGTGTCTAACCGAGCTCTAATTTCACCACTTTAATTAAAATATCAATAACAACTATTTTCGGGTCGTATGTGGTCAAACTCATTTTTTGAAAACATAAAGACGGATAACCGTGCTAGGCACGCAAAACGAGAAAACAAACTAACGGTAGTTTTGACTATGGAACTCTAAGTGATATCACAATCTAAGTCCTGAGAAGTGTATCGGGGTTAACATGGTCCTCGGATCGTGTACGGTACTGGGTTAGCAGTGTCCCCAGACGTACCGGTTAACACGAATTTAAGTTATATTGATAGAAATTGTGTAGTAACGATTTGGGGATCGTATTACAGATCTGTACCAGTAGCCGTGCACCGTAGTACATCTTTGCTCACAAGAAGGTGAGTTTCACGAGCCCCTTTTTCCTGAATTGTTTTCGAATATTTTCCCGGGGCGGAAAGCATGTTGTTACTAAAATGTTTAAGTACATACTGAACGCATAGATTTGCGTGCATTTATATATGTTTTATTGTACGGGAATCGTACGGAAATGTACTAAGATGGTAATTGTCTGAGTTACTAACATTGTAAGGCCCCGCAACACGAGTGATTAACTGAAAGCCGGTAGAGTGTGGATAGTACTATTGGTCTGACAAAACCAACTGGTCCGGCATGGATTTGCTGATGTTTCCCAGCCAGTTGCACATGTCTATGTTGGGTGTTATATTTATTTTGCTATGTAATGTTAGGCATAGCGGTTTGGGGCAGGTTCGTGGGCGGAGTATGCCACGGGGTTGTGTGTGATAGTCAGAGGTTTCACTTGTGGGCTCAACATAATTACATCGCTAATATATGATTTATTATAATGAATTGTCAATGTTTATTTAAATCAGTGAAACTCACCAACTATTCGTAGTTGACCCGTTTTCTTTCCATGCTTTCTAGGTACCCCCAAACTGGAATAAGTGCTATATGTTTGATGATGCGTGCTATTTGTGGAAGCATAGGGTTCATTTTTGTATTATATATGTTAATGTAATGTTGGTAAAACATATGTGTTATCGCCTAGTCAGGAACTAAACTCGAAACAATGTAAAATGAAGTATATTAATGTAGTGGTGTTTTCTTTATAAGCAATGCTGTTGATATCAGATGCGTCTGTTGCATCCCGTTTACGTTTCCGCTGCGGTTACGGGGTGTTACATAAATGCAAACGTTGAATATTATAACTATGTTCATTTTAATACGTTTAATCCATGAATATTGTATTCTAAATTATCCGTAGTCGGTCAGACTCGTGGGAGCGATTATGAATTAAGACTATTCTAACTTTGGACTCAAAGGGTTGACTTCCAAACTCACAGACCTCATTATGAATGATGTTGGATGTAACTCGCATCAAATCATCTTCATGGATCTTTGTCATAAGATGCATTTGATATTGGTATGCTCATTTAGTATCCTTAGACCTGAGATACATATTAGAACTTCCGTTTACTAAAGGTATTCTTTGATCAGTGTCAACCGCTGTCGCATAACTGCCAGTCATAAAGGCATTGGTTGGGAGTATTCTGAAGTTCAGTGGGAGTTGTATGTAATCAAGATGAGATTCTGTACTCTTACATGATATGTAACAGTTAGACATCTTCATTGCGCCTTCGTTGATTCAAACTGGTAAAGTGTGAGGCGTCACCCAAACTTACTGTGTGTTTGATTGGACCACTTTGACTCGAGAACGAAAACGATAATGATTGAACGCCATATGAGATTGATCTTATCCATGTCTTATTGTTCAATTGGTGTCTTATACGGAAAGGATATATGACAACGATTACTATAAGTTCATTATCTTGAAATAGTGTATTCCAAGATCTTTTGGTTAATGAATTTAAAATGTCATAACCTGTTAGGGGCAGCTATGTGTAGCTAGAGCACCGCTGGCTGTTAGCGTTGATCAACTTTACCAGAAATCGTCCAAGTGGGAGACTGTTGGAATTATGGACCGGTTCGGGTAAGTCAATGTGGCCGACCGGGTTGTGACCCGTGAGAGTTACACCTTGGGTAACGAGCATAAAATCCGCTTAATTAGTTAACCGATATTGACGAATGACTAAACTGATTATTATTTATACTAAATATAAATAATATCTTTAAGTTTATTTATTAGATAAATAAACTGGTTCAGGCTTTAAACAAGAGTTGAAACGAGTTGGACTTTGGGCCCGATTAATATTTAGTATTAGTAATATAATTATATATTAAACCTAAATAACAATAATAGTCCAAGCAAAAAAAAACTTGGAGCACACTCCAACGTAATTGGAGTTGCCCCCAAGTCAACATATATTAACATCTCGTGACCTGCTTGTGAACTTGATAATTATTATTATTGTTTTACGGCTTTTAAAGTCAGCCACCAAAGAAACCAAAGCCGGCCACTAGTCGTCATCATCCCGCTCAGCCGCTGCTGTTTTGAACACCACCGCCGCAACCGGGTTATTTCGTATCGTCACCTAGCTTCGCTCGTTAGCTCTAGGTGTCTCAACCGGTTATTTATTAACCGATGTAAAACTTAAATAATGTCATGTATATTATTTATTTACTTTGGTTGTTTTACTCGTACTCGTATTGTTTGTAACCGGATCCTGTACGGTTCCGTTAAATGGCGATTACTCGTTTTTATATTCCGCTGCGTATTCTGTTATTAATGTGATTAATAATTATGAAACCAATTTTATTAAACCGAGTTTAATTGTTAAACCGTTGACTGATCACCATTGGAACCCAACAATTTATTCATCAACCTCAAGGAAACTTAAGAAAGTGATCAAGTATAGGATTAAGCTAGAAGCTAAACTAAGAGGATTGGAGCACCAACACAAGCACACACCCAAGAAAAATCATCATTTTCAACCCCACCAAACTCTAAAGTAATATAGATGATAAAAGTTATAAACGTTGTTCTACATGCTTAAAAAGTTCACACAAACAAGCAAAACACATGAAAATGGAACTTGAGTGTTGAATATGGGGGCCGTAGGTGGGTATGTATATCAGTATATGTGAAAATATGCCTTACACCTATACATGCATAAACATGCATAAATATTTACTTCCATTACTTGGATGGTTCATGTCTAGCTTGGTTTTGATCATGGATTGTTTTTGATAAAATGGGTTTCATATTTTTAGAGAGAGAACTGTAGGGATGGAGGAAGAAAAAGACTGTGTGTTGATTTATATGCTAGACAATAATAACTTGCTTAAAAACTAGTATTTGACGATTGTTGTGATTAGTAGCTTGTAGTTAATATCAAACTTATGACTAATATACTTATAATAATAAAATGTTGGTTTTATATCATTGGATAAAGTTTGAATTATGGATTACCTTCGTAAGCGGTCGAAGAGGATTATATATATTGGTAACATGTTCTAAAATTTGAGAACTCACCAACCTTGCAGGGACAAATAGTTTAAAAGTGTCTTTCAGGAATGAAAAAGTGAAAGCTTCGTGAAGGGCGCGGGAAAAGATTACTTGTGTGTTTGAATAGACACTGTTAACTTTTCAAAGTTTGGACTTGTATTTGAATAAAACCGTGTATTATTACACGTGTAAAAACTATGGTGGTTGAATAAAGCCCTTAGTATGTATTATATGTAAATTTGATTGTGATTGGCTGAATCAGCGTCTATCACCTTCTGAAACGACTTAGTCAAAGTCTTCCGCTGTTTAATTAAGATTTTGAAGGTGTGACAAATATAAGCAAAATGTAGAAGAGCTGAATAACGTTATTAATAAAGGACTAAAAATAAATGCATAAATTGAAACATCACTGTACCAATTACATTTTTTTTGTAACGATGAGTTTCTTGTGTTTAGGCTACCGCACTCTTCATATTTGAGAGTCCCGATGGCCCACTCTGGCAGACTACGTTGTGTTAACCGGGCCCACGTTAGCTCCAAAGTTTGGTTTGGGCGTTCTCCCGTGAAACTTTACCGTCGGCTGCCAATTAGTCGTTGTGCCGCCACAAGAGCAGCAATCTCTTAACACATGGTTGAACGAAAACCAGGGTGAGCTCTGGATTCGAATTGACAAGTTTGTACAAGGCCTAGCTCAAATCATTCATTGCCCTAATCCACCAAAGTGACCCAAGTGAAATCAAACTTGGGTCTCCACTTGATAACTCAATAATAATGGATTCCACTGTACCAATTGCCTGTTCTATTATATATAGGATAATGTTCATTTTTATATATTGTTATAGATTGCCCCCACCCAATCAACTACCAGGTATAAAACCATGTACTAGACGATGAAAAACAAATTATATAATTCACTATAGTTAGAACATATTTGATTTAAAGTATAAAAAATTTACCACATTCCCTTCGTCGACAAGGATTCCATTTGCAAGTTGTTTATCTCTCGTAATGTATGATAGAGGAGTATCTGGCATGTCGTATATCGCTTTAGTGATTTCATAGTCTATTCGCGATGCACCACCAATCTGAGGGAAATAGTTTGAAAGTTTAGAAATTGAGCTAATTGTGTGAAATGATTGCCAACTCTATGTTAAAATTTAGAAAACTATAGTGGGGGTATTTGAAAAAGCTTAAGCTGGTTCAAATCATCTTTTACCCCCAAACACCCCCCAGGAATGATAAATATGTCATTGATTAACGTACAAATGCACCCATGATCATCAATATACTTGGAAATACTTATAAAAAAAATGAAATCGTTTTAAAATTTTAGTTGTTGATGACTTCAAGGTAGCATCTAAATTATGATTAATTATGTATATCAGCTGGGATTATGAAATTGATTTTGAAACTAATATTGATTTACTGCTTTATTGAATAATAATAATTGTTTTAAGTTTAGGAGTTGACTCAAGTTAATTTCACATAAATAGAAACAAAACAATCTGATTCAATAAATTTGTGCATACCTCCAAGTCCAATCTTTCCATAAGTTTCTGTACCACCAAACAAATATGATAAATATAGTTAAAGAAACTTGGAAATACCTGCAACTCCCATGCTTCCTAAAGTTCCAATAGCAGCAAATGGAAGCCGATGAGCATAGGCACAACAGAACTTCAAATTATAAAACAAAAGTGAACTCACATGTAATTTTAATGCTTCCTCAAATTCCTGTGCCATCAAATAAATTTCCAGAAGAGTGAATTGGCATACACACACAAAAAAAAAAAAAAAAACTCTTAATATATATATATACACACACAACAGTATGAACTTACATGTCGTTGTAATGCTTCCACAAGTGTCTACACCACCATACATATATTCATAAAAGTGAGTTTAATCTTGTTAATTCAGTATATGTAAAGTAAATGTCCAACAACTTCTTACTTACATGCAATCCCAAGGCTTCTTCAAGTTCCTGTACATATATCAAATGAAATTTCAAGGAAGTGAGGAAGTGTAAGAGTTCAATATCTAATTAATACAGCATTCATATAAACACAAAGGGACCTCTTAATTTTTTTTTTTTTTCGAAGAACAATATTGTTGAAAATAGTTCCAATTACAATAAAGAGGCATGTAAGCGGGCAACAAGCTGCGCCGCCACCTCTTAATTGAAAAAATAAAAAATAAATTAAAACTTACTTGCATTTCCCACATCGCCTCGGATTGCTTCACGACAAGTTAAATGTCAGAATAGTGTATGAGATCATTTGAGTCAATTTGGTGCATACAAAAACACAGTATATATGTTGTTGATTTTTCAACAAATTAATGTGTGAAGTTACCTGCATTTCCAATGTTTCCACAAGTTTCTGTACAAACCTTTAAACGCAATCTCGGCCGAAAAGAGTTTGATGGAATCTGAGTTGGTATAGTTCTTCAAGCTGGCATCAATATAGTGGGGCTGCGTCAATGCAATGCACACGTTGCCTCCATGTGAGTGGGCACGTGGTTTTCTTGGGTAATTGTCCAGGCGAACACATATATAAACAAGGAATATTTCATTGAAGGGAAGGGAGACGAGGTTTTGATGCATGCTTATAAGGAGAGAGCTGTTGGAAAAAAACGACCACCTAGTCACAAACGGTAAACTAAAAGTGCGGAATTAAACTTCGTTTGGCTAAACTTTTTCCCGACCCGAATGAACCAATGAGGATGCAAACAAATAGGGTAATCTAAAAGTAAATATGACACAATAAATTTTAGCGTGGAAAACCTCTCAAGGCGAGAGTAAAAAACCACGGGACTACTAGAGCCGCTTCAAATCCACTATCACCAATAATGAGCAATACAAAGTTCTTCTCTAGGTAAAACTAGAGGCATACACAAAACATCATATACTTGGTACAAACTATCTTCAAGTATATGGAATCAAACTACAAAATAATACGAGTAACGAGAGAATGAATCGATCTTTGGCACGTCTCTTATCTTCACAAAGCACCAAAATAAACTTTGTCTTCGTCTCAGTTTGTTCTTCGACGGCAGAAGAGTAAAATAAATTGTTCACATGATTTTCGGTTCGTGCCTTACTTTTATATGGCATCACAAAAAACCCTTTGAATAATGAAGCCCACAAAAATACTCCATTTGTTACGTGGGCCCAAAGAAAACGTCATCCAAAAAAACTTGAAACACCAAATATAAATTTGGTGTATGCATATACGGATGAAAGCATATTTTATTTCCCTTTTTTTTTCTTTTTCTTTAATATTATATAATAACAATAATAATAGTAATAAATTCCATGTAATATTATATAATAAAAATACCCAACAAGAGCAACTGAATCTCGGTTTAATCCCCTGCCACATTGGTAAGTTCACAGCTGTCCTCTATAAACACTAACAGGGCCATATCCACCACTTCCGATTAGCCTAGTCAAGTTTTGATCTCTTCAAAGGGTATTCTGAGGTGCTCTGAATCTTTAATCAACGACAAGGGTATTTATTTTTACCGCCACCATCACCGGAAATTCAAGATGAGAGTGACTTTCTTGATTTGAGTGGAAATCTTATCACATGGACATATTATATTATTTTTCAATTCTTTATTGGAAAGCAGATGGCTAATTATATTATTTTTATAAATATTTTAATTTCTTAGTGCTTTAACTTTTAATTTAGTCCGGCTGGACCTCATACGTTTGCTTGATATTACACACACCAAGCCCGGCCACTTCAATTGTACGAGGGAATACCAGATCGGTCTATATTTCATATTAAGTCACATTGCTAGCAATGATCCTTTCATTATGGGTGCTGACCTCCTTTATTTCCTTTTCTCCGTTTATACTATTTTATACATTTAGGGTGTGTTTGGGATTGCTTATTTAAGTGAAAAAGGACTTTTTGTTAAAAAGACTTATAAATTTATGAATTTTTCAAAAGAAGTTTTAAAAAAAGTGTTTGGATTTGCTTATGTGTTAGGGAAAACCAAAATGACTAAAAATGACACTCTTTTTTTGAAAGGAGTGAAATGGGTTTGAGGGTTAAAGAGGTGTAATAGGTAAATCAAACTCATTAAGTTAATAAGTTACATATTCTTAACTTTTCAAAACCCTTTTATTTTGCCTTCTTCATAAGTTAAAATCCATAAGTCCTTATAGTTTACCAAACACCTTATACACCTTATTAACTTTTCAAAAAGTTTATAAGTTATAAGTTGATGAAAATAAGGAATCCCAAACACCCCCTTAGTCCGTTCATGTTCGGATTAATTGTGTGTGTTATCGCTGGGTTTCAGTAATGAGCAGTCAAAAATTATTTATTAAAATCCGGTTCAATAAATATGTAAAATAAAAATGAATCCAATTAATTAATATATGTGCAACGGAATTATAAACGAGTAATCAATATTTTAACGAACCCAATAGAATCTGGTCAAAACACATACGATCACAATAATAATATACAATTTAGAGAAAATTATGATTTGCCTTTTGGTGCTTTATGGGCGGGCGCACTTTACAGGTCCCAATCCAAATTTGCACGTTTTCTGCCACTGCTCTTTCTTGGCGGGCTCACTTTGACTCCCGCGTAAACTTCGGGTTTTATTTTTCTTGTATATGTATTCATTACCTGACCCGACATTGTGATCAGTTAAAATTTTCGAATGCAACCCGTATTATTCGAGTATTTTGCGTGTATTTAATTTTATCTTATTCTTATTTGTTATTAACTATATGAATAGTGCATAAATGACATCTTACCTAGATTATATCCACTTTTGCACCCATAATTAAATACCAAGTGCCAAATTGCCTATTAACATAAAATTTTCCTTTTCCCTCCATCTCCATCATCATCACATCATCGACGAATGACGATCCCCACCACCATACCATTTTCAATCCGTGAATTTCGGCCCAAATCAATAGAATTGATCATATCAAATCATTTGCCAAACATAAACGAATCACACCGACACTCTAATTGTGGTAAATCGTCATGAATTAACAACTATGAATGAATGAATTAACCGCGGCTAACTTGGGACCTCTACCACTACAATGTATACGCGTTTACAATGCAATTAAACGATACCACTCACTCCTTATAACATCACGACCATAAACCCTAACTCAATTTCAACTTACGAAGCCGTCAAGATCTGTTCATATATTGAGTTCGTAAACAGAACCCTAATTCGCCGTTCACACCCAATTTGTTGTCATTACAGGTAGGGGTGAGCAGAAAACCGAAAATACCGAACCGAAAAAACCGAACCGAAGCATTAACCGACGGTTTTTTTTTTGTTTTTTTGAAAAACCGAAATTTCGGTTTCGGTTCGATTACCCATTTCAAAAATACCAAAAAAAACCGAACCGAACCGATTAACTTGGTATATTAAAATAAATAATTTAAATGATTGTTATATATATTTATACTAAGCCATATGCGACAACAACCGAAACAAATTAGGAGTTTGTTTGTTCAATATATTTGTAAGAGAAATTAGAGTTTGTGAAAGGAATAGTAAATGTTAATATTTATTTTTGTACATAGGAACTAGTTGCATAAAACAATTAATAGAACAAAAAAACAAAACAAGAAAAAATAAAAAAAAACGAATATAACCGAACCGAAACCGAACGGTTTTTATGTATGAAAAAACCGAATTTTTGGTTTCGGTTTCACCTAAAAACCGAACCGAACCGTACTCAGCCCTAATTACAGGTAATTGAAACTGCAACAAAAGCATGGTGAAACATCACGGATCATATTGTTTTCAAGGAGATGGTTTTGGTCTCAAAACTCACATGTCAAACGGATTTCCTTTGAAATCTCACAGGTGGGGCTAGAGATCATACACGTGACATAATATTAGTGGCTAGCAAAATCTCATTGAACGAGTCCAAATGTCATGGCTTCATAAGTTTGGGAGGGACATTTTAGAAAAATTTCCAAAAATAGGGTTAAATATGGAATCTCATCATAAGAAAATTATTTTAAAAATCATTTTGAGAATTTTCTATTATGAATTTTAATAATTTTTAACATCTCTCCAGTTCCAACATGTTCATGGGCCACCATACAAATTTTCATCAAAGATATGTAACCCTTTATTCTTGTTCATTAATTTAGCATATCCAGATTAAAAAAACATTTTTATATGCATCAAATTTGAACTTGCATTCAATCCCAATTCTTAAAGTTTTTGGCATCCAATAAATTTTGTAAGAAACGGATAATTTCAATCTAGTTAATTTAGCATAAATAGGCACAATAGAATCTCATAATTCATAACAAACAAGTTGGATGCGGCTCGAACTTGATTATCAAAATGAACTTTAACGCCTCTGTTGGTTCACTTAAAAACTGAAAAAATCAAAACCCACTCTTTGTAGTTGATTTAAGCTGACGTGTTGCGATAGAAACTCAGGCGTAATCGGTTTAATCCGGTTCGTTACGGTACCGTCATAAATATATTTATTGAAAAAGGTTAAAAGTGGAAAAGTATAGTAATTAAAAAATGCTATATAATAAATTGCACAAAACCATAAACTAGAGTCTCACATTTAAAAAAAGGGTTAAAAGTTTGAGAAATGTCTTTTAGTATATAGAAATGTAGTAACTTACATGCTTTAAGAGCTTGCACACCAAGTTAAAAAAGTTGTTTTTCTTATGAGCAGTGAATATGTGAATGAGGAATCTTTTGGTTTTTAATATATAACTAGTGCTTTACCCGACGCGTTGCGTCGAGACAGATTGAATTTGTTTATGTATCTATTGAGTTTCGTTGGTGCACTAATGCGGGTTTGTTTGGTATGGATTAAGTTCATTAAGATGTCAACACTTCAACTTAAACTTTAAAAATTAGCATACTAAAAGGCCAACATTGATTCTCCCTCACACGTTGCACAAAGAATTCAGTTGGTAAAACATGGGCGTTGTAATGACAAACAAACGTGAATTCAATTGGTATTTACTACGTTTTTTATGGTACCGGAACTAAGCCTAAAGAATAAATTCGTCAAATTACATATTTAAATTAAAATACCCAAAAAATTAGCGGCACTCATTTAAAATATTATATAAAATTAAAATTTTTTAAAAAATGTTTATTCGGTCGGAAAAAATTGGTTGTTAAACCTGAGAGTTGTTGGTCCCGGGTGTTGAAAGGTGAGTAAGTAAAATACGGGCGTCGGTAAACCCCAAGCCCTGTCAGTCTTGGGCATTGCAACGCTGAGTTGACGCGAAACTTTTAGGTTTCGCTACGTTTGTTATGGTACCGAAACTAAAACAAAAATGTCGGTAAACCTGGGGCGTTGCAGCGTTGATTCGGTAAAACCCAAACGTTATCGGTCTAAGGTGTTGCATTGGTGAGTTGGCACGAATTCGATTAACTTTAGCTACGTTTGTTGTCATACCTCAACCCAAAAAAAAGAGAAAAAAATGACATGGCCAAAATTCAGTTTTAATATATAGTATTAAATAATAATACTATTGTTGATGACCATTAACTATTTAAATAACAAATTACTATTCCACACATGTAAAAAAATCCCTTGTTATGTTGTAAGAGCTTGTATACTAAGCTTGATTTGTAGCTTTCATAAACAGTAGAATTTTATGAGTATGACCTAGTTTGCCTTTTAGTATATATATAATATAATATAAAACATGAAAATGAATTATTGAACATATGCTTGTCACACCCCGATTTATGGCCTAGAAGTGTGACCAATGGTTTGTACATGTTTTGTAAATGTATTAGAATTTATGGGTTAATTTTAGCGAAAGACTTTTAGGTTGAATATAATATTAATTTACATTGAAAATTTACTTGGGAATTAAATATCAATGTACAAAATATATGTTTATATTACAAGGATTTTAATATCAAAAGTTGAGCCATCTTGTTACGCGCTTTTAACTCCACGACGACTCCAATCCTTACTACTTCTTATAAGTACTTAATTACCTGCATTGGGTTGGATAATACGTCAGCTATGTGCTGGTGAACACGTATGACTCCAAAAATAATTGAATAACAGTTACAATACAAATATAGTTTTCTGTACAAGCTCAGCGGGATTATTTCTACTTCCGGGATTTGTATCACTACCCTACACACACAAAAGTGTTCCTCGAGCCACGTAGCCTCTAACGGAGAACTAATTATGACTGTTAGCACGCAGCCATGTAGCCTTTGTCTGTTTAGGCTGAACAGTTATGTTTGGATCCAGACACATGTGTAATTGGTCTGGCTTTTATTTTCTAATTTGTATTATAACGTTTTAGAGATCACGTAATCTCATGTAAACGTTGACTGACTCTTTAAGACAAACAACTCGTTCATCTTATAGAGATGTTTTGACTGATTGTAAAGGTTAACGTATTCACCTGTACCGTCGGTGTACGTTTGAAACCTTTTGTATATGAGAATGATATTAACCTATACATGAATTAGGTTTGTATAAATATTTGAATTATGTTTCTTGATTAAGCTATTGCCTTTAAGCTTAACCTTGATAAAGTTTACAACTTTATTTGCAAATGAAAACTCTTTATTTTATGTGGCGTTTGATATAGCATGCTTTGGCTTAATAAGTTATAACACGTTGGTGAGTTTCTCCATGTAAGTAAACGGGTCCCGCAGTTGATTGGAATTTGTACGAATTACTTTTCATTAGGCAAGAAACTCATTACTAGTGATATTACCCTTACAGTTTACTACATGCCCGTCAAAATATACCCTTTGTTAATATTACTTCATCAAGAAGTAACGTTTATGAAAACTCGTTGAATGTTTATGAAATACTTTTCAAGGTTAAAGGCCATAGCCTCGATTGATGTCTAAGCTATAACTTAATATCTTAAACGTAACTCCTACCTTAGCATGGATACTCGGAATGATAATAAGAAAAGAGTAAACTTAACGGGTAGGGTCTTGATCTAACTCGCTTAAACGATTGATAACTCGATTATAACTTCGTTACTTGCACAAACTTCGAGAAAACGGAACCTCGGGCACGTTATCCTAGGTTAAGTGTGTGAGAATGGAAGTGAATTTGGGATGAGTTGGGTTCAATCCTGTCTTTCCCCTTTTATAGGCGGATTCCGTAACCCATCACGATACGCGATGGAGTAAACTCCTGGCCATCGCGTATTGCGACGCCGCAATTTACGCCGCCTTGCCATGTCGTGACACGTGGCCTGTCAAATCGTGCCACGTGTTGACACGTGTACCGGTTGCTTAACGAGGTCATCGCGATACGCGATGATCCTATAGGTTTAGGCCATCGCGTATGGCGAAGCCGCCCAGATTTTGGCTTTTGTTCAAGTCCATAGCGCTACGCGATGGTCTTGGTGCTTATCCCATCACGTATCGCGATGGATGATTATTTTCAGAATTTTCAATCGAAGTCCCTAGACTTTATGAATATGATATAAAAGGCTAATTTCTTATAGGGTATTTTACACGGTGTTACAATGTCGTTGCAAAGGAATAGAAGATGGCTATGTTTCTAACTAAAAATTAACTAAAAACACAAAATAATACTAAAGCCAAACTTGAAAATGAATTAGATTTAACTATCTAGCACACATAAAAAAGCAATTCATAAAATTCATGAATAGTTACTTTTGTGAGTTAGCTACCATTTAGTGTGTAATATAATTATAATAATATGAACTTACATCCGTTCACAACTTCACATGCCTTCTCAAAATGCTTCACCACCAAATAAAATTTCAGAACACTATATGAGATCAATTGCATATACAGACACAAGTTAACCTCTTAAATTTCCAACAAAGATGAACTTAACTACCTTTATTTGAAACATTGGCAAAAGTTTCTGTACAATGAAGTAAAATTTCAGAAATAGTTCTATATATGTATTTAAATAATTTAGACACAATGTAACATGTTTGTTGATTTCCAATAAACTTGTACTTACTTGAAGTCCCAATGCTTCTTCAAGTTCCAGTGAGACTAGCCATTTAAAAAAAACAAGTGTACCGAGTTTAATTATTCTAGTCAAGTTAACATTTATAAACACAAAGGAACCTCTTATTACAACTTACCAGCAACTCAGGTGCTTCCTTAATTTCCTCAACTGATCAGGTGCTTCCTCAATTTCCTGTACCATCAAACACAGTTTGTAAGAAAACTGCAAGAAAGAATATGTATTAAATTGATAGCTAATAATATAGAGATAGGAAAACTGAAATGTTGTTTACTATATATTTTAATGCTTTCTCTAGTTTCTTCACCACCAAACCCATTGAGGGTCGTTGTTTCCGATCATCCTGCAGGCATTGAAACGCAATCTCCGTAAACACTTTCATCGAATATGAGCCCATGTATTTCTTCAAATCATCATCAATGATAAGATCTAACTTTTGTTGTTGGTAGTGGCGACGGGCCAATGGGGCTAGATACTCGTCTTCGCCATTCACATTTTTGAAGCATAACCTCCCACATAGAACTTCAAGCAATACTACTCCAAACGAATAAACATCAGACTCTTTCGTGAGGATCCCTGTACGGATATATGCCGGATCACAGTAACCATGTGTTCCAGAAGCATTAGTAATGATATAAGTGATACTTTCATTTGCACGGCCTATTTTCGACAGCCCAAAATCCGCAATCATGGCTTTCCAGTTATGATCCAACAGAATGTTTGCACTTTTGATATCCCTATGGATAACTCTTTGGTTCTTTGCAACATGGTTATGGAGATGATCCAAGCCGCGGGCTGCGTCAACGCATATGCTGATCCGTTGCTTCCATGTGAGCGGGCATGTGGTTTTAGTCGGTCTTAGGTATTTGTCGAGGCTTCCGTGTTCTGCATACTCGTAAATGAGGAATTTTTGATCGCCTTCTTCGCAGAAACCAAGAAGGGAGACAATGTTTTGATGTTTATAACGAGAGAGCATTTGAATCTCGGTTAGAAACTCTTTAAGCCCCTGTCCAGATATGTTATCCGTTTTTAGTTGCTTTACGGCGACAACGGTAGGTTCACTGGAAAGCGAGAGCTGACCTCTATAAACAGGGCCATATCCACCGCTACCGATCAGGGTTGTGAAGTTTAGAGTGGCTTCTTTAATATCTTGAAAGGATTTTCTAAGGTGCTTTAATTCTTCAATCAAACACATCTTTTTGTGGGAATATGTAAAGACCAAATTATATATATATATATATATATATATATATATATATATATATATATGATGCTTAGAAAGATCAAGCCAAAGGAAACAGCAACTTACTGGTAATTTTCAGGGGAGATGGAAGTTGGATGTGGATATGGACATGTGGTTGTTCATTTCCTAATCCTTTCCCTTTAAGCTCTCCAAAATAAGAAAAGTCACAGGGAAAAAAAACAAAAATAAAATGACTTTATAAAGTCTGAGTATTTTGGCGGACGTGGGGGTTCCTCGCTGTCGTGCCATTTGGCGGACGTGGGGGTTGGGTTTTATCCAGTGAATCCCTCAATAGATGGACCGCTAGGGGATCCGTCCGTCCGGACTAGTGGCCGGCTCGGACTACCTTTAGCCATTGGGGGTCGCGTACGATGTACCAGGCGTTAGTTAGTTGGCTGTTAAAAAAAATAAAAAAAGACTATATATTGTCATTGGTCCAAGCTATATATGCGAGGACAATGAAAATGAGTTGGTGGGTCAAAAGATTTAACAAAAAAGAAAAGTAAACAAAATATGTTGACCGGTTCCAATGTTCCATGCACCCACCTTAGGTTGTTTTTTTTATTTAAGAGTGTTGTTGTCCAATAATTTATTTATCATCAATATAGGTTGTTTAAAGTATTAATTGAAACCGGTTGTTTCTAGGGAAAGTCTCACATTCTAGTCTTTCATTTAACTAATTATTATATATATTAAAAGTGGATTCAACCCTCCTCACAAATACACTATTCAATTTACTATTTAATTTTTTAATATTATATTTATTAACCATTAAATTACTAGCCTATAAATAAAAGTGAAGGATTTATTTCATTTACTTTTCCCATCTAATTATATTATTTATACAAACTATATATTTAAATATTTTTGGACAAGTAGTTTTACATATTTATTTGTCGGTTAAACGTTTTTTTCTTAAACTTTGCTTTCGTATTTTTTTATAGTTTGTTTTTACAATTACCAAAACTTTTTCCATGATATAAAAATATCACATTGTAGCATTGTTTTATATCCGCGTCTCAACGTTTGATAACGCGCCTTTAATTTTTTTTTGACTTGCTGATTTATGTTTACGAATTTGTGTTGATACTAATCGAATTTGGGTTGGTTCGTAGCAGTAACGTGTCGGGTTTTTATTTGTTCTTCGTGTGATGATTTGTTGTAATTTGGCATTGACGAATTTATTTATTTTGTTTAGCTCCAATGTCATAACCTGATACAGGTTGACTTCGTGTCGACTCGTATCGTAATCATAGTTTAACATTTTCATGTATGTTTTTTGTTCGGTTTAATGGTCCTGTCGCGAAGTGTGGGGTCCTAAATCCTAGTTTTGATTAAATATCTATATCTATACTATATATAAAGCATGAGTGAGTGACCTCTTAAATTTTAAAAGGTGCCAAACTTGTTGCTTTAAGTACAAATCACAATGCATATAATTAAGATATTTTAGGGGCAATTTTGTCTTTTGACAATTTTGTCTTTTAGTAAAAATAATGTACAGTTGATTTTAATTTATTCAATAATAATTACAAATTTGGTCATTTCACTTTAATTATATTTTGTTAATTTATAGAATAGTTACATATATACCCCTTATTTTAAACCAACTACCCTCATGACGTTTAAACGTTTATATTTTTTTCACACGTTAATATTATTTAAAAAACATTATATCATAAAAACGAGTATTTTATTCTCTTTATTTTGAGTATGGTATTGCTATATATTTTTTCATTTTAAAAACTTAATGTGTTACGTGATTACCATTAAGAACTGGCAAAACGGGTCGGTCGGGCGGGTTCGTCGTTCGAGTCATGGGTCTAAAAGGTTAAGGTCGGAATGGGTCGATACACAAAAGGTTAATTTGGTTTGGCTCGGGACGGGTTCGGGTCGAAAGGGGTTAAATCAGTACGGATTTCGGGTTATAACATTGTCAGGCGGAACGGGTGGCTGGTCAAGACTCATTCAATGTAGTGTTACGTGTGCACCGACACCTGATTGCGTGCGTACGGTCGTTTGACGTGCTTACTGACACCGTACACCAGTTGAGCTTCCAATGCCGCATTACGAGCATATTATCGTCGGGTTACGCGTATATTGTTGTGAAGTCACGCACTTACTGAAACGGTAACACGGTTATGCGTTCGATGTCATGTTTGCGTCATACCCCGCTGCATTGTGCGGGCACCATGCTAGTTTCTTATAAAGTTATAAATTTAAAGAAATTGTTACTTTTCTAGAAAAAAAATTCTTAAAACTGTTTTTGTTTTTTGAATTAAAACCTAAAAAAATATCTAACATAAACAAAAAAAAAAGTTTTGTATACAAAATTTATATTTAAAATAACAGTTGGATAAAAATAATTTAGTTTTTCAAATCTTACTTTAAAAATCCGGTTATATTGTAAAATTATAGCAGTTAGGGTTTAGAATTGTTTTATTTAATAAAGAATTTAAATAGATGAACTTATTTAAAACGAAAAATATGTTAAAACATATAAATAAGTTTCCTTTTTTCTTATGCGTAGATTTAATTATTTTAGATGTTTTCACGACACTTTCTTAGCTGTTGTTATTTGTTTATTTTTGCAGCGCATTGGGGTGGGTTGGAAAGTTATTTACAAAAGTTCTTTAGTTACGCCAAACAAAGATTAAATGTAAAGGAAAATGCAATATCCAAAGTTAAGGATAGTATATACAAACCGCAAAGGCAATTCTCGATCAAGACTACTTAAAATTGTACTATAATAAACTAAAGGGCTTAAACATGTGATGGGAGCCTTTTGTAGTAGGCAAGAACTTGGATAACCACCCATGTTCCTTATTCCATGGAGAACATGTAAAACATGTCCACTATCTCATGCAGTAACCTAAACATGAAAATACCAAGTCAAATGCTAAAAACAAACATGCAAAACTGAAAATAAATAACGGCTCCATTTCTTAATCCAAATAGCGGCTGGGCTTCTTCCTTTCACGCTTGGGATGATTCATACGTTGGGTCCGGCTGAGACATATCATTACTCTCCCATTCAAAAGCGACGTTGTCCTCAATGTCGGTAAAAAACAGAAATATTTATTGTAAAACTCTTTTATTTTCCCACATAGCATCTTCGAGAGGGCGATTTTCCATTGAACAAGTAGCTTCTCTTGATTCTCTGGTCCCACTCATTTGTCTAATACAATTTCCGGTAAGAACGAGACGTCTTCTTCGTTGAAAGCTTCAATGTTCCCTTGGCTTACCAGTGTGTTACCAAAACTTGGTTTTAATAAGGATACATGAAAAACCGAATGGATCTTCGATGATGATGGCAATTCCAGTTTGTAAGCAACCTTACCGATGTGTCCCACTATTTTGTAAGGTCCAAAAAATCTTCGTGAAAGTTTCTGACTTTCCTGATCTTGAACTGATTTCTGGCGATACGATTGAAGTTTCAAATACACCCAATCGCTGACTTCAAACTCTTTCTGTAAGCGACACTTGTTTGATTGTTTGATCATCCTTTTCTTGGCATTTTCAAGCGAACCTTTTAAGGCTGCCAACAGTTCCTGGTGGTTGGAAATTGAAACGTCGATAGAAGCGTTGGCAGTAGTTCCCATAATGTAGTCATGTATAGAGTTAGCTTCATGGCCATAAAGTGCTTTGAATGATGTCATGTTAATGGAACTGTGAAAGTTGGTATTGTATGAAAACTCAGCCATGTATAAGTACATTTCCCATTTGGGTGGAGCTTCGAAGACATAGGCTCGAAGGTATGATTTGAGGCAGCGGTTAACCACCTCTGTTTGGCCATCGATCTGTGTGTGGTAAGCACTTGAATGGAGTAGTTTCGTTCCTATTTGTTTGAACAGTTCTTTCCAGAAGCGGCTTATAAAAATCGGATCTTGATCCGAAACAATGGTCTTTGGTAACCCATGCAATCTATAAATTTTTTTCATAAAAATTGTAGCTAACGAGACCGCAGTGTAGTGGGGGTGGTAAAGCAATAAAGTGTGCGAAGTAAACAATATACAATAACCCATATTATTGTTTTACCTTTAAATGTCGGTAGATTTGTTATGAAATCCATAGATATGTCATGCCAAGTATTTTCCGGAACCGGAAGAGGTTGAAGTAAGCCATAAGCTTTATGATACGGTGTCTTAATAGCTTGGCGGACCGCACAATTCTTGGCGAATTCAGCAACATCTTTTTTTTAACCTGAGCCAAGAGAGCGAAGTGGAAAGCTGTTTAAACGTGGACGTGACTCCGGAGTGGCCACCGACCGGAAAGGAGTGAAACTCTTGTAACAGACGTTCTCGAACGTTGCCAATTGGTGGTACTAAAACTTTTCCACTAATATGAACGAGTCCATCCCGATAAACATGATGAGGAAAAGCGATTGGATCAGTAGTGATTTTAGCCACAAGCTCCATACCAATTGGATGATCTTTGAAGTATTGTTTAATTTCCTCCAACCATGGTGCTGTGGAGTGTGAAATGGCCACCATAGATGGACTTTGGACCCGACTCAAAGCATCAGCAACTGTGTTTTCCTTCCCCAGCTTGAAGTGTAATTAAAATCGTACCCAAGTAATTTAGTAATCCATTTATGTTGTTCCGGTGTGTGAATGGTTTGGGTAAGCATTTGTTTAAGGCTGTGGTGATCGGTATAGATGCGAAAACGACTCCCGAGAAGGTATTGGCGCCAATTACGAATCGTTTCGGTAATCGCGTATAATTCCTTGGTATATGTCGATTGAGCTTGCATGGTGGGGCAAAGGTTTTTTTTTTGAGAAAAAGGCGATAGGACGATTTTTTTGGGAGAGGACATCTCCAATGGCATAGCCCGAAGCATTGGTAGTGAGATCAAAGGGTTTGGAGAAATCAGGGAGTGTTAAAGTGATGAGGTTTTGCATATGGATTTTGAGGGTGGTGAAGGCTAACTCGGCTTTGTCATTCCATGCGGACTTTTTTTCTTTGAGGAGGTCGGTTAAGGGCGTGGCAATGTTGGCATATTGAGGAACAAACCGACGGTAGTACTCGGTGATTCCTAAAAAGGCCCGAAGAGTAGTGAAGGAGACCCGTTTGGGCCATTGTTGCATGGTGATTATTTTTTCTAGTTCAGGCCATACACCGAGGCCCGAAATCCTGTGGCCCAAAAAGGAGATATCATCCATTGCAAACACACACTTAGAAGCTTTGGCACGGAAGTGTCACGGAGGGTTTCAAAGAAATACTTGAGATGATCATAGTGGGCCTATTTAGAGGAACTATAAATCAGTATGTCATCAAAAAACACCAAGACGAACCACCGTAAGACTGTACGAAAAAGATCATTCATGGATGATTGGAAGGTTGACGGGGTATTCGTAAGGCCAAACCGCATGACCAAGAATTCATAATGGCCATCGGTTGTACGGAGCGCGGTCTTATGAATGTCTTGTTGTGCCGCTCGGATTTGGCGCTAACCAGATCGAAGGTCAATCTTAGAGAAGATCGTTGCACCGTCGAGCTCGTCCAAAAGTCCATCAATGGTTGGAATTGGAAAATGATCGCGGATTGTGACTGCGTTCAAAGCACGATAATCAACACAAAAATGCCAAGTACAATCCTTGTAAAGCCCCATTCCCGGTGCCCTACTCACATTCGCAGAATAAATAAAACTTCGAACATTCATTACAAAACATTCATAACTTTTCTTTAAAACATAATTTAAAAAAAAATATAACTTATTTAAACATCAAGACAGATCTGCAAATGCCAGCCTCTTCCAATCCTCCCATGTGTCTCCCTCAAGCTAGCTGTTGCAATCTATTCACCTGCGTGCATACTAAAAGTCAGCTACGCTGAGTGAGTTCTAGTTAATCATACATCATACATTACATACACTTACCGCCAATTATGCATCTGAAGATACATAATAATTACCATTCTGATTTACTATCATTACATAATTTCATACATACTTTCATACTTTATTATCTTCGTGCTATATATCTACTGTCCTATCAATCTCAGATATTAGGGTCTGATCCCTTTGACCTTGCCTATCTCAGATATTATAAGGGTCTGATCCCTTTGTCATTGTCTATCTCAGATATTATTAGGGTCTGATCCCTTTCTTGTCTATCTCAGAAATTATTAGGGTCTGATCCCTTAGACCTTGTCTATCTCAGATATTATTAGGGTCTGATCCCTTTCTTGTCTATCTCAGATATTATTAGGGTCTGATCCCTTAGTCCTTGTCAATCTCAGATATTATTAGGGTCTGATCCCTTTCTTGTCTATCTCAGATATTATTAGGGTCTGATTTCTTTTTACTTCTCTATCTCAGATATTAGTAGGGTCTGATCCCTTTATTCTCTATCTCAGATATTATTATGGTATGATTCCTCTTTCTTCATCTTCGAGCATACTATCTTTACCTACCCATAACCTACTTATAATCATACTTTGTACACATATCTATCTTGCACATTCAGCTATCTTATACAAACTTCCCTTGTCAATACGTGCAATATCCGAAGATCCTTCACGTAAGTGTGTTAACTATCACATCAAGTATGCACACAGCTCCGAAAATATAAACAAGGAAATGGGGCTAGAAACTAACTTGAACTCGGCTACGTTCGCCGTTAATGGCTATTCCTTCTTAGATGTGCGCGACTAACTGTTTAATAAACAAAATATCAAATACCGCTCTAGCCGTGCCTAAATGTTTGCTTAAATAATCTTAAACGTCTAAGCCGTTTTTACTTCATTGGATCTTTACCCGGTTAGTTAATCGTTACTCGTTAACTTTTAAAGGTATCTTTCATTAATTAATAAACTTCAAGGGCTAATATGTAATTAAACCATTTTCCATAAGTCTAAGGACTATTATGTCATTTTTTCAAACTTTTAATTCGTCCCAGTACCTTAACGAATGGGGTTCATAACGAATGAACCCATTCGTTTCTTCATAACGAACTGACTATTATAACGAATCAGCCTTTATGACGAATTCGCCACTATAATGAATTGGTCCTCATAAAGAATTGGACCTTAACGAACTGGTCATCATTATAACGAATTGGACCTTAACAAATTGGTCATCATCATAACGAATTGGACCTTAACGAATTGGTCATCATCATAACGAATTGGACATTAATGAAATGGGTCTAGTTCGTCATTCTTTCATTAACGAATCAATTCACGAATTAGGCTAATTCGTTAAACCTCCGTAACGAATTAGGGTTAGGTCAGAAATATTCTCTGACATCCTCTGACCTCGTACCCTATCTCCGGCGCCGTCGTCGCCGGAAAACCGGGATCTTGCCGGAAAAGCGAGATCTTGCTGGTTTCCCATTGTTTTTCACCGTTTTACGTCCTGTTTTTCGTCACTTATAGTGACCCCTAAGTTCATCTTTTGACCGGTTTATACCCGATTTCACCTGGATCTCGTGACTTTAACGGTTTAAGGTGTCGACTCGTCGTTTCGCGACTAGATCTAGCGGTTTGGGTTTCATACAGTATCATACTATTATTACCTCGGATCGGGATCGGTTCTTCTTCTTGGTTTTGGCTAGAGAGAGAGAGAGAATTATGAGAGAGAGCTTAAGTGTTTGTTTTAGGTGGTGTAAGGAATATGTGAAAATGAATGGATTAATGGGTGGTTATGGTTTATATACTATGGGTCATGGGCTTGAGCCCATGGTCCATCTTCCTTCCTTTCTAATCCAAGTCCATTATCCATATTGTTTAACCCAACAAATGCCCGACTCATAATAACTCCTACTTTATTTTATTATTTCTCCACTAACTCGAGTAAACTTTCCCACCAATATTAAATAATATAGTTGATATTATTTTTTAGAAATTTCGGGATGTAACAAGTCTTCCCCCCTTAAACAGGTTTCGTCCCCGAAACCTAACTTATTCCTTGTAAAAGGAACACTTCTTATATTCACACACTTTATTGAATCGCCTTTGCTTTATGGGTTACCCTTCTTACTCATGATTTGCAGTCACCAAGCTGTGTTCATGTGCTTTAGCTACTTAAGGTAGCTTGTCCATGAGACCTTTGATGTTACAAGTCTCGTTTCGTCCTTCCAAGGGACCTTGTTTTGTACTATTTAACACTATTGTCTAAAACAACATTTTATCATAACATAAATATCATTCATAACCCAACTCAATATATTACACGTCATAGATAAGCATAAGTTTTAAACCTTAACACAAAACAAGGTCTTAGGCAATCATAATCAAAACAAAATAAAACTATTGTATAAGAAATTATTCCTTCATCGAGCGCTCCTCTATGCGGTTTCCTAAGTCCTTACTCTTTCGCATCTTCCGCCTCTGTTTCTTTGTAATCCTTAGCAAAGTGACCCGTCTTACCGCACTTGTAACATGCGGGTTTTGCAGTACAATCTGGAGCATAATGCCCCACATTTCCACACTTGTAACAAGCGTTCGTACCAACCTTGCACTCACCAGCATGACTTTTCCCATACTTATGGCAAACGTCCACTACGTGAAAATTGACCTTCGGCCACACGAAAAAAGTGTGGCTGTAGGCCTTTAGCCACACACATTTTGTTCAGGTCATATGTGGCCAAAGGTCGCGACACCGTGGGTATGATATGGTCACACACAATTTTTAGTGGCCTTATGTGGTAATAAGTGTGGCTAAAGGGTACATGCATTTGTTGCTGGCCATCAAGAAGCCTCTCCAATAAGTGTGGATAAATGGTAGAAAATGGCCACATGACTATTTCCTATGAGTGACCATTGCACGTATATAGCCACATGAATTATTATTTCAGCCACATGAATTTTACAATAATGTGGCCAATAGGGTTGTGTTAAGCTTGCATTGTGACTTATACCGTGTGGATATAGCAAAGAAATGGCCACTTAAATTTAATAATAGACTGGCTAATTATATGATATAGACACTGGATATTACATTAAAAGTGGCTAAATATGTTTACTTGCCACTCAAACACTCCATTGTAGATTATAGTGTGGCTATTGTCTTACCGTTTGTCACACATAATGCTTTTCGTAATTTAAAGTGTGTCTATTGTCAAACTTTTCGTCACACATAGTGAGCAACTATGTGGCTAATCATATCATATAGACACCGGAGGTTATTGTCAATGTGGCTAAAAATGTGAATTTGCCAGTCAAACACTTTTTTGTAGTTTGTGGTGTGGCCATTGTCTTACCGTTTGTCACACATAATGTTTTTCCTAATTTAAAGTGTGGCTATTGTCAAACTTTTCGTCACACATAGTGATGTATTGTGTGGCCAATCATATCATATAGACACTGGAGGTTATTGTCAATGTGGCTAAAAATGTGAACTTGCCACTCAAACACTCTTTTGTAGTTTGTGGTGTGGCCATTGTCTTACCGTTTGTCAAACATAATGCTTTTGTAATATAAAGTGTGGCTATTATCATACTTTTGGTCACACATAGATAAATGTGGTTATTTCATAAGTTTAACAAACCCAATAACATAAATTCAAAACAAGTTTACATTAACAAACCTTCACTAATAAGTTATGAATTCAAAATATTTAAAACTAATACTAATTACAATCGACCTCAAACTTTTTCATAAACTCATCAAATTGTTTTTGTCTCCTTTCTTCATTTTCCTTAAGTTCTTTTTCCATTTATTCCATTCGTTTCACTCGTTCTTCCAACTCGTTTCTTGACTTCCTTTCATTTTTTTCCATTTCGGCTCTAACTTTTTGAACCTAAATTTGTTAAAATATTAGCATCACAACTAGTAAAGGGTTAATGTGAGGCGAAACCTCAAAGCACGACGACTATCACGCAGTCACATTAGACATAATGTATACACAAACAAAAACTTTAATAGACGACTCGTTGGTGAATAATCAATGTCAACTGTACTAAAAAGTCCTAACATGTATTCACACATCGTATCATGGCAAATCAACCAAACATTCATCATACAACTTAACTTATGATCACTTAGTTCACGAGACTAATTATAGCATGTATAAACTGATTTTATTCACTAAGAAAAGATTAAGTATAAATTCTACAAAATTTACCACAGTTGAATATATGAATTAGGTTTCTCAAAAAAATTTATTATATTTTTCTCATACATACAAAACTCACAATAATTCAACCATTACAGATATGTACCAACAGTTCAGCAGATTGCACAACAAACACTTGTTTAATGGTTCTATCAACTTATTGATCTAAATTGTGCAAGACCAATTGGGTTGTCTTCAAAACTCATAATACTAACTTTCAGAACTAGAAACAGCCCGTTTGGTTTTGTCATTAGGGAGTTATGGTGTCAGAAAGACAGGCCAAAATATAACTCCCCGAATCAGCTTTGACCAGTGTTTTTGTAAAATCATAAAAACTATTCAAAACATGTCCAAAAATTATAAACTTTACTTTTCTAGAAACTAGACTCAGAGTGCTATATCCCAGAATCAAAAATCCTTTAGTAATCATCGTTTAACATCATGTTACATACCAATAAATAAACAAAAACGAATCTGTCAGCAAACTGTTGTCATCAAACAAGTGAAATACATACCTTTTTAGCGATGAAAGAAGATGTACTAAGCTTCAATTACAAGACATAACACTTAAAATTGAAAATCCCCAAACTTGGTTCTTAGGGTTCTTCACAATCAACACGAATATGGCAAAAATCGAGATAGAATTGATGGAAACCGACACCACACGCGAATTCATCTCGCAAAAATAGTTAGATTAGAGCCCGGAATCAAAGGATTTGGTTAAGAATTGAGTGAGTTAGAGAATTAATGATTGAGGATTATGGTGGGTGTAAAGAGATAAAGAAGAAGTATAATAAGAAGAAATGAAGAGAAAGAAAAAAAGGTAGGTTAAATATGTGGTTAAATTAAATTTAAGAATGTGAGGGTAATTCAAAATTTTTTGAAGAAAAGAGGGGGTTGAATTTAATTTAAAATTTTGAGGAAAGTGAAATTAATATGAACTAAATATGAATTTAATTTATTTTTAATAATTAAAATAAAGAGTTGTTAGTGTAAATATATATATATATATATATATAACAACTAATTAAACCTTAAATAATATAAGAAATTGTATAATAAATATAAAATCATATAAAATAAATACAAGTGATATTTATAGTTTCTCTAAAAGAGTTGTATAAGAGTGTAGTAATCAGTGTTAACTCCCAATAAACCATACTTTCATTAGTTGGCCATACTAGTTCTTGATAGGTGTTAGTGTCCCATTATAGCATCTATCATGTCACAGTTGCTCTAAAAGAGTTGTATAGGAGTGTCATTAGTCATCATTAGGTGTTAACGCCTGAAACACACCATACTTTCTCGTCAATAGGCTTTATTTGGCCTTGATTTGGGTCAATGGCCCAACATGTTATACATTCATCAATGGGCCTTGATTGGTATTAGTGGTCATTATAGCACCTATCATGTCCCCGTTGCTACAAGAGAGTTGTATATAAGTGTAGTGAGCCATAGGCATTTGTCAATGCCCGATAACATGTCATACTTTTATTAATGGGCCATATTGGGCCTTGATTGTTGTTAATGGCCAATATAGTCTCTTTCATGTCATAGTTACGTTAACAGGTTGTATAGGAGTGTAGCGAGTCATAGTTGGCCGTCATACTTTGCATTAATGGGCCGTCTTGGGCTTTGATTGTTGTTAGTGACCCATTGTAGTCTTTATCATATCATAGTTGCTCTAAAAGGGTTGAATATAAGTTTAGTGAGTCATAGTTTGGTTACGCCCAATAATATGTCATACTTTCATCAATGGGCCTTATTGGACCTTGATTGTTGTTAATGGCCAGTATGGTCTCTATCATGTCATAGTTACGTTAACAGGTTGTATAGGAGTGTAGTGAGTCATAGTTGCTCTCATCAAATGGCGTTGATTGGTATTAGTGGCCCATTATATCACCTAGCATGTCATAGTCGCTACAAGGAGGTTGTATATGAGTGTAGTGAGCCATAGTCATGTGTCAACGCCCTATAACATGTTATACTTTTGTTAATGGAACATATTGGGCCTTGATTGTTGTTAATGGCCCAATATATCTATATCATGTTATAGTTAATTTAACAGGTTGTATAGGAGTGCAGTGACTCATAGTTGGTGTTAACGCCCAGTAGCATGTCATACTTTGCATTAATGGGCCGTCTTGGGCTTTGATTGTTGTTAGTGACCCATTGTAGTCTCTATCTTATCATAGTTGCTCTAAAAAGGTTGAATATGAGTTTAGTGAGTCATAGTTTGGTTAACGCCCAATAATATGTCATACTTTCATCAATGGGCCTTATTGGACCTTAACTGGTGTTTGTGGCCCATTATAGCCTTTATCACATCATATTTGCTCTAAGAAGGTTTTATAAGAATGTCATTAGTCATAGTTGGATGTTAATGGCTGATAAACTGTGATACTTTCATCAATAGATCTTATTGGGCCTTGTTGGTGTTAGTGGCCCATTATAGCCCTTTTCATGTCATAGTTGCTCTAATGGCCATATTAGGGCTTGAAATCTCTTAGTGGCCTATTATGGCATGTGATATGTAACATTAGATATTTAAGGGTTATATCGTGTTATATGGAGTCATATTAGACCATAATAGATAAAAACAAGTCATACATGTCCTAATGGGCCATATTGGGTCTAGAAATCTCTAATGGCCCATTATGCATATAATTTTAAATTGTGTCTTAAGAGGTACAACTCGCCTAACCCGTCGATATACATTAAACATAGGGGTGGCAAATGGGTTGGGTTGGGTCGAAACGGGTTATGGGTCGGAACGGGTTAGGGTCGAAACGTGTCAGGGTTGGAACGGGTCAACTAAAAAAAGGTTGTTATTGTTCGGGTCAGAACGGGTCAGGGTCAAAAGGTTCGGGTCATAACGGGTCCAGGTCAAAATGGGTCAATGTCGGAACGGGTCAAAACGGGTTTTGGGTCTTTTTTTTGAACAAGGACAACGGAGGAAATGTTTTAGTTTTATCAATAAAGTTCATGTTCCAGTCCAGTTCGTTTCACCACTTAACAGCTCATTTTTACAGCAAACAACAATGTAAACAGCTCGTTTCAGCGATATTTCAGTTCGTTTCAGCACTTAACAGCTCGTTTTAACAGCAAACAGCATGTTAAACAGCTCGTTTCAGTGATTTTTCAGTCCGTTTCAGCACTTAACAGCTCGTTTTAGCACTTAACAGCTCGTTTCAGCGATTTTTCAGTCCGTTTCAGCACTTAACAGCTCATTTTAACAGCAAACAGCATGTTAAACAGCTCGTTTCAGCAAGTTTTCAGTTCGTTTCAGCACGTAATAGCTCGTTTTTACAGCAAACATCATGTTAAACAGCTCGTTTCAGCGATTTTTCAGTCCGTTTCAGCACTTAACAGCTCGTTTAAGCACTTAACAGATCGTTTCAACGCGTTTTGACCAGTTTTGCAGCAATTCAGCAATAAAAAATCAGCAGTTTAGCTCGTTTTTGCCCGTTTCAGCAGGTTACATAACCAATACTTCAAAACGTTTTGTGTTTTCAATCCAGAAAACAAGTATAGGCAAATGTTTAGTGTTTTCAAAACCAGTATGCAAGTATGTCCGTGTATTCAATCCAAATCCTGGTGTCGCGTGTAACAGAGTTTTCTCAAAACCAAATGAAGCATTTGACTCGCTAACTGTTACCTAGTACAAGTGTTTTAAGTTATGAGAGTATATTCAACAACACATGACTCTAAGACCCACGTATGAACTCACACACAAACACAAACTTGACCCGAAGAATCGTTGGTGATAATAAGTAATGTCAACAGTACTGAAAGTCCTAACATGTATCCACACATCATATCATGGCAAAGCAACCAAATATTCATCATACAACTTAATTTATGATCATTCAGTTCACGAGACAGATTCTGGCATGTACAAACTGATTTTATTCAAAAGAAAAGATTAAGGATAAATTCTACAAAATTTCCCACAGTATGACATATGAATCAGGTTTCTCAAAAAAATTTTATTATATTTTTCTCAAGCATAGAAAACTCAAAATAATTCAACCATTACAGATAGGTACTAACAGTTCAGCAGATTGCGCAACAAAAACTAATTTAATGGTTCTATCAACTCATTAAACCAAATTGTGTAAGACCAATTGGGTTATCTTTTAAACTCATAATACTAAGTTCCAGAAGTGGAACCAACCCGTTTGGGTTTGTCATTAGGGAGGGAGTTATGGTTTCCGAAAAATGGACCATAATATAACTCCCCGTATCATCTTTGACATATGGTTTTGTAAAATCATAAAAGGTATTCAACACTCATCCAAAAATTACAAAATTTACCTTTCTGGAAACTAGACTCAGAATACTATATCCAAAAATCAAGAATCGATCAATAATAATTTTTTAACATCGAGTTACAGACCAATCAATAAACGAGAATGAATCTGTCAGCCAACTGTTCTCAACAAAACTCAAACCCTAACATGTTTATCACATCTCTGGGTTCTAATTAATCATGTTTAAAACCCCCGTTAGATTTGATCGCATGATGGTTGATGAAGTTTGGAGAAAGAAGAAAAGTGATGAAGAAGAGTATTGAGCTTCAATCGATGTTTATGAATTAGGTTTGTAATTGGGAGGAGTTGAAGATGATGGCCACGTGAAGCATAAAGTGTGTCCATTAACTAATAATAGTCACATTTGTTTTTTTGCTGTCACTATTAGCTTTTAGGCACACATCAAATATTATAAGTGGCTAACAAACAATATTATATGGTCACATAAACCTTTAAGTATGACCATATGTATTTTTAGCCACATATGAAACAATTAAAGTGTGACCATTAACTACTAATAATCACACGCTTTGTCTTAATTTCACCGTTAACTTTTAGCTACACATAAAACTTATAAGTGGCTAACAAACAATACTCCATGGTCACATATACCCGTAAGTGTGGCCATATATATTAGCTTTAGCCACATCATTAATAAATTACTGTAAGCATAGATAATATTTGGCCATAGTTTATTAAGTGTGGCTAATAAATATCACATTTTTGTGAAAATGTGGCTAACAGCTGCGTTTTTTGTCACACAAATTGAATAAGAGTGGCTAAAGGTTCCAGCATGTGTGTTTTTTGTCACACGAATCTAATATATGTGGCTAAAGGTTCTAACATGTGTGTTTTTAGTTCTAACAGGTGCGTTTTTAGTCACACGAATAACAAATGTGTGACGAAAGCGACCTTTAGCCACACATTTAGACCGAGGTGAGGCAAACCGCCCAGGGCATGTGTGTGGTCAAAAGCCAATATTCACGTAGTGGTCATAACCCCTTTCTTGTCTATCTCAGATATTATTAGGGTCTGATTCCTTTGTCCTTGTCTATCTCAGATATTGTTAGGGTCTGATCCCTTTCTTGTCTATCTCAGATATTATTAGGGTCTGATCCCTTAGTCCTTGTCTATCTAAGATATTATTAGGGTCTGATCCATTTCTTGTCTATCTCGGATATTATTAGGGTCTGATCCCTTTCTTGTCTATCTCATATATTATTAGGGCCTGATCCCTTTTTACTTCTCTATCTCAGATATTAGTAGGGTCTGATCCCTTTCTTCTCTATCTCAGATATTATTAGGGTCTGATCCCTCTTCTTCATCTTCGAGCATACTATCTTTACCTACCCATAACCTACCTATAATCACACTTAGTACATATATCTATCATACACATTCAGCTATCTTATACAAACCTCCCTTGTCAATACGTGCAATATCCGAAGATCGTTCACGTACCGACAAGATTTTATTCACATTAAACATATACGTAAATAACATATAAATCAAACATGGCATACACTTACCATTTAAGGTAAGTGTATTAACTATCACATCGAGTATGCACACAGCCCCAAAAACATAACTAGGAAATGGGGTTAGAAACTCACCTGAACTCGGTTACGTTCGCCGTTAATGGTTATTCTTTCTTTAGTTGTGCGCGACTAACTGTTTAATAAACACAATATCAAATACCGCTCTAGTCGTGCCTAACTCTTTGCTTAATTAATCTTAAACGTCTAAGCTGGTTTTACTTCATTGGATCTTTACACGGTTAGTTAATCGTTACTCGTTAACTTTTAAAGGTATCTTTCATTAATTAATAAACTTCAAGGGCTAATATGTAATTAAACCATTTTCCCTAAGTCAAGGGACTATTCTGCCATTCTTTCAAACTTCTAATTCGTCCCAGTCGCTTAACGAATGGTGTTCATAACGAATGAACCCAATCGTTTCTTCATAACGAACTGACTATTATAACGAATTACCCTTTTTGACGAATTTGCCACTATAACGAATTGGACCTCATAACGAATCGGTCCTCATAACGAATTGGATGGTGTTCATAACGAATGAACCCAATCGTTTCTTCATAACGAACTGACTATTATAACGAATCAGCCTTTTTGACGAATTTGCCACTATAACGAATTGGACCTCATAACGAATCGGTCCTCATAACGAATTGGACCTTAACGAACTGGTCATCATTATAACGAATTGGACCTTAACGAACTAGTCATCATCATAACGAATTGGACCTTAACGAATTAGTCATCATCATAACGAATTGGACCTTAACGAACTGGGGCTAGTTCACCATTCTTTCATTAACGAATCAATTCACGAATTAGGCTAGTTCGTTAAACCTCCGTTAACGAATTAGGGTTAGGTCAGGAACATTCTTTGACATCCTCAATCCTCTTACCCTATCTCCGGTGCTGCCTTTCCGGCGCCGAAAAACCGGGATCTCGCCGGAAAAGCGCGATCTTGCTTGTTTCCCACCGTTTTCACCGTTTTTCGTCCCGTTTTTCGTCACTTATAGTGACCCCTAAGCTCATCTTTTGACCAGTTTATACCCGATTCCACCCGGATCTCGTGACTTTAACGATTTAAGGTGTCGGCTCATCGTTTCGCGACTAGATCTAGCAGTTTTTTGTTCATACATTACCATACTATCATTACCTCGGGTCGGGATCGGTTCTTCTTCTTGGTTTCGGCTAGAGAGAGAGAGAGAGAATTATGAGAGAGAGCTTAAGTGTGTGTTTTGTGTGGTGTAAGGAATATGTGAAAATGAATGGACTAATGGGTGATTATGGTTTATATACTATGGGTCATGGGCTTGACCCATAGTCCATCTTCCTTCCTTTCTAATCCAAGTCAATTACCCATATTTCTTAACACAACACAAGCCCGACTCATAATAATTCGTACTTTCTTTTATTATTTCTCCACTAACTCGAGTAAACTTTCCCACCAATATTAAATAATATATTTAGTATTATTTTATAGAAATTTCGGGATGTTACAATCCTTTTTTCACCAATAACACCGGTAAAGAGAATGGGCTTTGGCTAGGTCGAATGATACCATCTCGAAGCATTTCATCGGTTAATTGGGTCATGACTTGTTTTTGGAAATGTGGGTAACAGTATGGTTTTACATTGACTGGTTGATTGTTATGCAATGGTATATGATGATCATGAGGCCGTGAAGGTGGTAAGGAATGTGGTGTGTCAAAGATGGTTTGGAAATTGGTAAGGAGTGTTGTGATTTGAGGATCTTGGTGAATAAGGGTATCGGTTGAGATTTGTGTTTGGTTTGGGTAATCTAACAATAATGCATGGAGGGTAGTGATTGAACTGTGACGCAGCATAGAGGATAGTGAACTAGAGGTGACAGGTTTGCTCATGGGTTCACCTTTGAGTGTGGTTTGGTTTCCATTAATGGTAAATGAGAGTTCAATGTCACACCCCAAACCACGGCCTAGGTGTATGACACATATGTTGGTACCACATTTGTAATTAAATCAGAGTTACATTTAAAAGCGGAAGTTTTTAGAAACATGTGAATTTAAAATAAAATATTTACATTCACAAAAGACGGGATTTAAAAGTCCCCGTTTAGTGTTTAGAGATTACTTGTTTTAATTACAAAACCACCATTAATATTATATTAAGTTTAACAAAAAAATCCGAGCCATCGTATAACTTGAGCACTTCGTCATCCCAAGCTCTAACCTTGTTCACCTGCAAAATGTTAAGAAAATACATCAGCAACGAATGCTGGTGAATATGCTGACGCTAAAAATATATTTCCTTTACTTGATCACCCCTCGAGATTACGTAGGTCTCGGCCCATCGTGGCTTAGGAATAACCAAGTTAAAACAACACAATTCATAAACTCAAGTCTCTATACTAGAAACCCCAGCAAACACCGCAGCGTTCGACTAGTTGAGTGCATATGCGTATACACAAGGTCATACTCCCCGCAGGCAGCGTAATTGTGACCAGGTGTGATGTGCCCATCACATATGTAAGGATCCAGAAAAACGTACACGATAGCCTGAGGCCAGTATTTATACCCTTGTTTATAAATGTTTTAGAGACATTTATTCTCATGTAAACCTTTTCATTTAACATGTTTGACTCGTTTTAAAACAAGTTTGTAAAGTTGTGGCGTATTCACCTTTTTTACTTGGATCGGCTTCAAACACCGTCCGAGGGTCTTTCCCGTTGCTATCTCCCACCTATAGTACGAGTATAACCTTTTGTTAGTTGGATATACGCTTAAGACCTTTAGTCTTTTATAATCTTTACCTAGATGAACCTTTAGTTCAAATCTCTTTTCTATACTTCAAAACCTTTAGTTAAAAATTATTATTTTCTTTTATAAATTAAAAGTCTTTCTTTTAATTTATATTATAAACTTTTAGTTTATTTTCGTAAAACCCTACGTTTCTTCTTCTCTAAGAAACGTTTTCTTTTCTTTTCTTTATTATATAAGAATAGTTATTATTACTTAAATAATATTTTATAACAAAGAATCACACACATATATATAATCATATACACATATATATAAATATTCATAATTTCTTTCTTTTTTTTTCTTTGTTATATTTTCTTTTATTTATCGAGGTATCGAGTATAACTTCGACTTAGGCTTTAAGCCTTTATAATATTTTATTATTATTTTATTTGGGCATTATGCCTACCTTCCTTGGCTTATACGAACCCTAAATAATCAAGCAGCACTTCGACGTCTTTCACCCTTTTCAATTCCTTCTTGATCAATACTTCACTTTGGCACGCAAAACGAGACACCAACACTTCTTCTCACACCGGCACGCTTCACGAGGTAAATCGTCAGGACGTCGGAATGGCAATCTCTTTCTTGATTGGAACGTCGGTGGAAAATGGCACGAATATCGAGGTATGAACACAGAAAACGAGGAATCGAGGGCGCGAACTTCGAGGTAATCGAGGGTATGAATCTTGGTGTTTAGAGAGATGCTAGAGAGAGAGAGAGAGAGAGAGGTGAGTGAGTTTTGGTGTGTGAATGGCTTGAACCCGAGCTCACTATTTATAGGCAAATCAGGCAGGGCATCGCGATACGCAATGACCTCCTTGGCTGGCCCGCCGCGTATCCCGACATAGCCTTGCGCAGTCACCATGTAGGTCTGCCACGTGGCGCCACGTGGTAGACATTGTGCCACGTGTTGACACATGGCGGACGATGTGCCACATGTTGCCACGTGGCGAACGGGGGTGCCACGTGTGGCCACGTGGCATGCCACGTGCCTCGCTGTCAGACAGCCTATCGCGATACGCGATGGGTTTCTCTTCTGATCCATCGCGTATCGCGATGGGTCAGGAAACCAGAGTTTTCTTTTTAAACCCTAAGGTTTGGAATTTGACATTTTTGGTCATTTGACTTTGGAAACTTGATGATTTGAACCCGATATTTTCACGATGTTACATTCAAGGACCGAAAATCGGCTGTGGTGGAACCTAGAGTTCCTAACCATGATATACCGAGGACGACATCGACACCTTGAATCGAGTAACAATTTTTATTATTATTGTATTTTAAGTTTAATAAATTTGTTGGTTTTTGGTTTTATAAAAATAATAATATAAAATTAAAGGGGCTTCGAAGCTCCCTCACCTATAGGTGGGCAAACAAACCGGTTAACTGAATCGACCCGAAAATTGAACCGAAACCAAACCGGTTTGAAACCGATTATGTAGAAACCGGTTTGAAACCGATTATGTAGAAACCGGTTTGGAATCGGTTTGTAGTTTTCTCCAGGGGCGGACCTATGGTATAGATGCGGGGGTCGGCCGTCCCCTGTGAGAAAAAAATATTTAGTGTTATATACACTATAAAATCCTGACCGACCCCTGTAAAATTTCGAAACCGACCCCTGTAAAATGTTAAAAAGTAGAGAAGAATAAAAGATTAATCTAAAAACCCACCAGAATTTATTCCGGCAAGCATTGTAGTTGCAGGTTTTTTTAGCAATTGAGTGGGGAAGATGGAACCAAGATGTCTACTATTTTGTTTTTTTATGTAGGTTAGCATAGATGTAAAATATAGGGTAATTTAATTTACAAGTACTTAAGATTTCTTTTTTCTTGTTATTTCAATGAAAGATGTGAAAAATTAATAATATTCTTTATACTTCAAAATAAAGGAAAAAATAAAGTGATAATATTGATTACTTGACTTTTTACTATATTATCCTACTCAATAATTTTAAAAATTAGTAAAAAGTTAATATACGTTAATAATGTAAACATATATATAATGAGCTTCCCGTTAAGAGTTTATGTCACCCAAACGATATCAATAGTCTTTAATTACATAGTCTTTTTTTATGTGATTTGAATCTAATCAAGGCTCAACATCAATTTAAATTTAAAGTGTAAGTAATCATCATTTTGATTTCAAGTATACTACTATTCAACTTTATAATTTTACGAATTTATATAATATGTATTTTATCCATTATTAAATGTATTATAAATATTATTTTATGAATAACTTGTATATATTTTATTAAGTGATGCATAAACTTTATTCTTATTATATTGCATATGCAAGTTAGTGTATTTTTGCAACTTGGGCCCAAGGCCCTGTCATCTAGGTCAGTCTGGTGATTGACGATTTTTTATGTGTTTATAATTAAATTTTTATCTTTTTATTATGTGACCCGACCCGATCCGCCTTGGACGAGCAGAAAATTTTTTAATATACATTGATGAATTAAGTGCCATTTTAGTAACTGTGGTTTGTTCAGTTACGCAAATTTAGTACCGTTTTTGATTTTTTGCAAATGACTACTTCATGTTTCTAAAACTTGCCATTTTAGTATTTTTTCTAACTCCGTCTATTTTTGTCCGTTAAGTCGGGGGTAAACCAGTAATTTCAGTTTTTTTTTCATAAACTCAAAAATTTATAGAGGTGACCGTGACTCGAACCCGCACCTATGGAATTAGCAAAGCTTTGACACGGAATGGACAAACCACCGCTGCTAGTGACTAAGTTATATGTAAATTGGTTTTAAATATTTTTATAATAGAAGTTTGAATAAACCCCAAATCCTCATAAACCCTAGAAATAAAATCCCTAAATTGATCGATAATTGTATTAAGTTAATGTGATTTGAGAGAGGGCTTACATAAGGACGTGCAAGAAGCATGAATCAATTACCTGATAAGAGGACCAATTAATGTCAGTTGACTAGTTCAAGGTTCCGGTCGTTGGCGAGTTTAAAGATAATCACAGAGTAGTCATTTGCAAAATAGATTCCTGGATCCGCCACTGGTTTTCTCTACCAAAACCGGTTTCAAACCAGTTAACTGAACCAAAACCGACCAAAACCGGACAAAAACCGATCAAAACCCGAACCGAAACCGATCGTAACATGGTAAGAAACCGGTTTCAACCCAAACCGAAATCGATCATAAACCAATTTTGTCTTTTGTTGATCAAAACGAAGCGGTTTTAAGTTTTAAGCCGGTTTATACACCTCTACCCTCACCATAGAAGGACATCTTTAAAGTTTTAGTTTAAAGCCCCCAATACCTACATAGGGATAACGTGGGCTATGGTGATGGTCCGAAACCATGATGTACTTGGTTGTGTCGAAAACCAAGTACCAAACACCCACATGTAGAAATACCACGTCGTCATGAGATAACAACACCACCTCCCTTGAAAACCAGTTTTCCCCAATTCAAATCTCACCCAGATCCATTCTTTCTTGAATCTGAAAAATGGGTGACAAGTACAACATGAAGAATCCATCCGTCAAGAGGATTCTTCAGGAGGTCAAAGAGATGCAATCCAACCCCTCTGATGATTTCATGAGCCTCCCTCTTGAGGTAATTCTTCTAATTGCGCTTCAATTTTCTTATTGGCTTAAAAACTCTACATCTGGGTTGGTTTGATTTATTAGTCTTGAATAATATCTGGGTCGATGTTCAATTGCTCTCATATTTGCATAAAATTCAACATTTTTATGACTTTTGAGCATCAAAATTGGGGATTTTTAGGATTTTACTTTGTATTTTGTTTCGATTATACTATGAAATGATAAATTTCAAAGCAGAAAGTTTAAAAAATGACCCCAATTTTTTTATTCTATCAATACGTTTGTTTGAATTTCCATATCAAACTGAGAGTTTTTCAAATGAGGCATAATTAGCTTCTGTTTCACCGTTAAGTGGTGGTAAATAGGTAAATTTAACTAAAAAATTTGTTTTAGGAAATATCAAAGTATTATAATTAAGGTGGCACGCTGATAAGTAGAATATATAAATAGCTTGAGTTTTGTAGGGAGTATGAAATGAATGTTTTGTTTATAAGCTAAAGGTAGAAAATATATTACCGATTACTAATTCAGTAATCTGGTTATGCATTAATTTTGTAGGAAAATATATTTGAATGGCAATTTGCGATCAGGGGACCAAGTGATACTGAATTTGAAGGAGGAATCTATCATGGTCGGATTCAGTTGCCTTCAGAGTACCCGTTCAAACCACCATCATTTATGTTGTTGACGGTATTGTTTTCTTCTTAACCTATTGATTTTGTATATTTATTATTTTGTATACCAGATTAACCCAATCATTATTGTTACAGCCGAATGGACGTTTTGAAACTCAAACCAAGATATGTTTAAGCATCTCAAATCACCATCCTGAGCATTGGCAGCCATCGTGGAGTGGTAAATAGTATTTCTTCTTATCTATTTTCTTTCTTGTATAAATGATTATTTTATGTTTGTTATAACTGACATATGTTTCTCTTGCAGTTCGAACTGCTTTAACAGCACTTATTGCATTTATGCCCACCAACCCGAATGGCGCGTTGGGATCATTGGATTATAAGAAAGACGAAAGGCGTGCTCTTGCCATTAATTCACGTGAAGCAGCCCCTAAATTTGGTACCCCGGATCGTCAAAAGCTCATTGATGAGGTCTTATTTTAATTACTCTTATTTAACTTTTTAGTTACAAATATGTCAAATACTATAAAAGCCAACATAAGGATTTTCTCATATTGTTCCTTAACAATTTTCCGCACATAAAAAAACAATTTACTTTCTTTCTCCTCTCATAAAAGTCTCTTAAACAAAATTGTGAATCATTTACAATACATGTGGAAAGGAAAGTCGGTTCAATTTTTGTTTTTTCTTCTCTATTTTTTAATTTTATAATTTTTCTAAATAAATGTAATCAAAATATATGAGTTTGGATGACATAACAAAATAAAATAAAAAAACTAAAAACATTTGAAATGAATTGTGTAAATATAAAATTGTTGAAAATTATCTAAACAAATTGTTTTATCGCTATTATAATGTAATTTATATAATATTTTCATTCAATCATAACTAAGAGAGATATTTTTCAAATTTAACATGTTAAGGGATTTAAATGATAAAGACAGAAAATATGTTGGTTATTTATGTGCAAAATATTGTTAAGGGATTTTTACAAGGATAAACAGAAAGTATGTTAGTTTTTTATGTGCAAAAAGTTGTTTGAGACTTTACGAGAAAATTACAGAAACTGTGTTGGTTTTTTTTATAGTATTTGCCCTTGCAAATATTATTCAAAGTTGACCTTTTCAAGATTGTTTGTTAACACCTTGTGATTATTCAGATTCATGAATATATGATCAGCAAGGCGCCTCTAGTCTCTCAACCGAGTTCTGAAGACGCTTTAGAGCAGCCAGCGCCTGCCGCCAGTGACGTGGCGGCAGGTGAAGAAGCTCCTGCGAGTCCTGAAGATACCATCACTGAGATAACTGAACATGAAGAACAAGAGGTTGAAGAAAACCATGAAGTTGTTGGTGAAGAAGTTACAGAACCAGACGTGCCAAAGGTGTCAATGCAGGTAGCTAATGCTGTACCTTCTGCAGTATCTTCTGTACGTACAGTGGAGCCACGCCAGCAGCAGGTGGTGAGGGTTCAGAAACCTGCTGATGACCGTTTGTTTACGTGGGCGGCTGTTGGACTTGCTATTGCTATTATGGTGCTTCTGTTGAAGAAGTTCATGAAAGCAAGTGGACATGGTGCGGTTTTCATGGACGAATCTTGAAATTTGACATTTATTTGCCTATAGTTTGGCTTATAATATTTTCAGTTATCTGTCGTTATGTTTCAGTTATGATTTGACTTAATGACAGGGGTAATAATATTGTACATGAGAAAATGTTTTAGTATATATAGTTATATATCAGCAACAGCTGATGGTGAAGGTCTTTAATGTTATCGTGACTTGCTTGTTGTGTAATGGAAGTTGTATCTTTGGATATGTTGGCTCGTAACCTTTTCAGTTATCTGTCGTATGCTCTTTGATGTGAAAAGTTGAAGTTATGGTTTGTTTCCATCAGTCCTGTTATTACCCTACCTCTATACTGTGTGATAGCCGAATGAGTCAAACCAACTTGCTGATCAGTTATTACTGATTTAGAAAGTCTGGTCAACACTTTTTAGACCAGACCTTTGGTAGCCAAAATCATTGTATAGGAAAACCAAACTATTCAACATTAAAAAGATCTATTATGTTTCCAACAATTTGGCATCTTTATGGTTTCCCGGTTTGCATTTATAACAAAAAAAGTTAACACAAATAAGATGGAAGCTTGTATATATCATGTCGAACCTTAAATATTAACTCTTGCCATAACATAACATACAACTACAGGTCTACTAGCTAGAGGTCACAAATAAGCGGTACATCGGATTTGAGGTGTAAAAGAAAAAAGGTTTAGGGACCCGAATTCGGTATTGTCATCACTTCATTTTCCAAGAACTGGTTCGATGCCCTACCTGGTTCCACCGTTACCCGGTAATTGACTTGTTGACTAGAACTGGAACCGCAACCGTTATGACGTCTAGTACACCTGTACATTGGATGTTGACTCTGCCATTTTGTAATATAATAAGCCCAACTCACAAGTCTACTTACAAGTAGGGTTGTTCAAAGGTTTGGTTCGGTCGGTTAACCAGTTTTGATGAAAATTTTGAGTCGAACTGCTAACTAGGTTTTGGATAATTACAAACAAATCTGTTCATGTTGGTCAAATCAGCCAAATCGACGAGATCTTGTGGGCGTGTGGTTTAACAGTTTGGTTTTGACGATTAATGATTATAGACAAATCGTTTGCTAGGTTTTGCACAATTTCAAAGCGTAGTCCTTACTGGTATGGTTTTTATTCGATATAAACCACAAACTAAAATCTTTTGATAAACCGAAAATTAAAAAGTCGGGAGACTAGATTCTTTTTAAAAATCCAACCATGGACCGATTTAGATAATCCCGTGGTCGGATTTAAAGCGATTTAGATATTTGTGGTTATGGCAGATCGGATTACACGGGTCCTCAACACGACCACGTACGAAACAAAAAAGATACTATCTTACTTGTTGAGCTAGTAATCACAAGAGAAACACTCCAAAGTGAAAATGAAAGAAACCATGGAGAAACAATGAAGTTATAAAGGTTGAAAATGTTTTAGTTCCAAGACAAATAACTAAAGGAAACTCCACATGAGGGATTATTCACTACAAACTTGGTTGGTAGACTTAGATCACATCATAGCAGCTATGATGACATCAAGCATGCTTCACGACCGTCACCGGGCAAGAACTCTGATTCACGACATAGTTGCTCACACTGCCCATAATAGCCCTCTTCAACTTGCCAAGCCCGCGGTTCCCTATAACGAGATAGTCTATCGGAACACTATCGACGGCCTCACATAGTTTCTCTCGGGGATCTCCCCAGAATATTTTCATGAGAACAACGACCTACAAATAATAAATATTTAATCATATACTACGAGAATGAATATATAGGAGGGAAAACTTAGTTACCTCTTTTTGTGTTGCGGCGGAACTAACGACATCTAGTGTTTCGGCATCAGGCGTGGTCCCGTATTTCTTCATGATATTGGGGTCCTTAAGCTCGGCCAAGGGGATCAAAGCTGAAAGCAGAAATATAGAATTAGAATGAATATATATATATATATAGTACGTAAACACACATGATCGATGAAGCAAAGCAACTTACGAGATCCTGTGGCTTCCCAGAGCTGGACCTCGGTCTGATCGTAGGCATCGGGGCGGATGGTGAGGAGGATAAGGTGATCTCCTTTCCTCACAACGTTGTCGATTGCCCATTGCAACGCTGCTAGGCTCCCCACCGAGAAATCTACCGCTACTCCGATCCTTCTCTCACTCATCTTTCTCAATTCTTCTTCTTCGACTTTAGTTCTTCTCTCTCTATATATGTATATATCACACACTACTCTCTCTCTTACTCAACAAGTGGCTGTCTTGTCGGGACATTTGTGTGGTGTGGTGATTGGCCACCACTTGTGAATTAGTCGTATGCCTTAGTTTTAGCTTCTACTATATGCTAAAAACTTGTACTATAAGTTTAAGATGGATATTTTGAAAAACTAAAAAATAGTGTTAGGAGCATAACACAAATAGAGAATATGTCCATCGACAAGCTAAAATGAATTGAGTCTTGTGGATGTGTCACAAATCATATTTATTAATCAACCAATAATCCACAAATATATGAGCAACAACGATTAAGTAAAAGAATCGATTAGCAGCAAACGATTCACTAATTTTGATTAAGGGATTAAAAAAAGGAGCGTACATAAGATGAGAGCATACAAGCCACTTAAATAGAAAACAAAAACAAATGTAAAAGAGGTGAGCAATGGCTCTACCCATAAGACTCGGTACTAACATAACTGAGCCAATGACTCTTATTCAAAGTCATAGAAACTGAAAAATAGGACTGGATAATGAATCACATGCTGTATAAGTTTGTATAATTATTTGACACCCCCCCCCCCCCGATGCAAACTCCATAACTCATAGAAGGTGTCTGAAGTACACAATTTTTTCTCTTGATCGTGCCTTTGTTAGAATGTCGGCCAACTGTTCATTAGTATTTCAATGCTCAAGCCAACCTGTTCTCGTGTCACCATTTCTCAGGTAAAATGGTGTTTGAGTTCAATATGTTTATTGCGACTATGAAGAATTGAATTCTTACTCAGGTTAATTGCTAACATGTTGTCAGAATAAATGATATCATAGATCTCCAATGATCCTTCGCAACCATATGGGTTAACATGTTGATGTTGTGGCTGAAATGTACCCCGCCTGTCACATCCAAACCTAAAGACAGAACATGTTGAGGCGCGACAATATTTGTATCATAGCTCAAATACAATAAAATAATAATAATTGTCAATATTTAAATTTTATTCATTCGAAAACAATTGTACACAAAAAATTTAAAAGTTAAAAGAAAATATATAACAATTGTTCTAATTCGTATTAATTACCCTAAAGTCCAATCTAAGTTCACCACTTCAAACTATGTGAAATAACAACCTGTAATATGCAAAAAAATAATTTGTCAACAATGAGTTATTCACAGTTTGGTGTAATAATAATAATAATAATAATAATAATAATAATAATAATAATAATAATAATAATAATAATAATAATAATATTGACGGCAAATAAAACAATTCCCTGCGTTAGCGAGTTGCATCAATTAACATAAACAAAATAGATGTGTCTTTTCAGCATGCCACTAGATTCGTACGTGTTTACTCGGATAAGTTCGCAACCAATAATTGTGTCTTTTTGAACATGCCACAAGATTCAGACATGTCTACTCGGACAACGTATGATCATACTATGAGGATGTGATACCAACCAACCATAAAAGCAGTAAACACATAACTTATATAGAAATCAACAATTAATCGAGAGATATCACAACCACCGAAATAAGAGAATTTTGTTTGAATGAAATAATATAATAATAGTAGTTTATAGTTAGGATTACTATATAGAATAGTAACCAAGTTTTGTAATTATTCTAAATAGGTCACTTTTAAAATATTGTGTTCCAATTAGGTCACTAAAGTTTCCTTTGTGTTCTAATCCTAGATATTTTTGCAAACCAATATAACATGTTATCCATGTAAAATATCTAGGACTGGAACACAAAGGAAACTTTAGTGACATGATTGAAACAAAATATTTTATAAGTAACCTGATTGGAACAATTTCAAAACTTGATTACTATTTTATAGAGTAAATCTCTTTATAGTACGCATAATGCCTCCCCAAAACAAAAATAGGAAAAAGGGGATGTGACTACTTACCTTAAAATAGAAATAGGCAGTTTTGAGAAGACAAGTAAAGCGGACTAGTTAGTTTCACGAGAAGTCCTAAAGATATGTCCTAATTTTAGAAGTACAACTAAATAAATAAACTACTCATAAAAACGAACAAAACATGACTTTATAGGTTTATAACGGATTTGGTGATCGATAAAGCGTTGAATATATTTTATTTAAATTTTGTAACGCTGAGTTAAAAAAGTGTAGATGATTATTCTAAACAAATGTTGATACATCGTTTGTCGTCTCGGTCTTTGTTTAACATATATTGAAGAATAGTTTAATCTATAGGGGTATTTTGGTAAAATAATGTAAGACTCATTCGTTAGAGTTATAATAAAGAATGAGTCCGCGTGTTTTGTTCCTCATTCATTAAGGTTGTTTAAGGAATGTCTGCTAACGTATGTATTGTCATTCGTTATGATATGTATTACGAATGACTTAGCGAATGGGAGACTCATTCGTTAGGCATGTTTAACGAAAGACCCATCTCCTATATATACCCCATGTAACTTATTGTAATTAACAGAGTTCTTATATAATCACGAATTGCCTCGTTACTCTGTCAAAATTCTCTCTCAACACACGCATTACACACAATTAACGTTATTGATCCATAACATGATTATATCGAAGACTAGATCATTCGGATTGAATCCAGACGTGGTTTCTCAAGTGGTATATGTAACATCCAACTTTTGATGATAATAATAGAAGAAATTTTGTTTATTCAATAACGTGTCGTGTATCCGTTTAGATAAATAAACTATAAGAGGGTGGACTTGGATATTAAAAGATGGAATAAGAGATGGTAATGGGCCTTAGGTCCATGGGCTTAAGGGAGTATAAATACTCCTTAAACCCTAATCCTTTCCATTTTTATTCATATCTACATCATAGCCTACAACTTCAAAAACACACACACCCTCCTATATCCCGAGCCAAGATCCGAAGGTGAAAACCCTAGCTCGTTGGTGGTAGAACATCGTGACAAACAAAACCTACATCAAGACTAGATCGTGTTTGTAAAGAGATTCGTTTAAAGGGACGTATATAACGAAAACTCGTTCGGTTCGTTTAGTAATCCTAGATCTATACGAATATGGTCAAAACGAACCAAACGAAATGAATCCTGTTAAAATTCGTTAACGTATAATGGGTTACTTGTTAGTATGAAGAAGCCGCATTATATATGAATCAAATACACATTTTAAACCCGATGTTTGGATGTTGGGTTGATTGGGGTTTGTTGGCGCTGGGAATACGAGTTCAATGATACTAAGTTTGTGTTGTTTCATCGCGATATGAAGTTTAATCACAGATCTGGTTCAAGTTGACCCATATATGTTCTTGACGATTTTGACTTTGACCCCTGAGTCAAAGATTGGATAAGAACTGATGCTCATTCGCTATGCTAAACGAGTCGCCGGTCATTCGTTAAACGGTCATAATGAATAAGGATCCATTCGCATGTCTTTGATAACGAATGAACCTCTCATTCGTTTTACAGAATTAACGAATGGCATTCGTCATTTGTTATCTCCTATTCGCCATATTAAGACATCGAATAAAGCCATTCGCTATAAGATACGCTTGCATGCTCTTGTAACGAATGAGCCCTCATTCGTCTTATAGAAAGCACGAATGGCCTTAGCTATTCATTATGCACTCATTCGTCTCAGATCAAGCCATTCGTTATGATAGCAAATGATGCTTAACCAGAACCCATTCTTCATAACGAATGAATTAGAGAATAAAATAATAATTTAAGAATTCTAATGAAATTTGTGTTAAGGCAGTTAATGAAAATAAATTTTTCATTAACCCCAGCCAGAGGCTCAGCTCCTTGGACCCTGCTAGGGGCTGCCGCCCCTAGACCCTGCTACCAGGGGTGCTGCCCCCGGACCCCCATAGTTAGGGGTTACCATAACTTAGAAGTACGATATAGTTAGAAGTAGAGGTGGCAAATGGGTTGAGTTGGGTCGAACGAGTCATGGGTTGAAATGAGTCATGGGTCAAAACGAGTATGAGTCATAATGAGTTTGGGTCAAAACGGGTCAATTAAAAAAAGGTTGTTTTGGTTTAGGTCAAAACAGGTTAGGGTCGAACCGGGTTTTGAATGTTTTTTTTTGTGAATGATAATAATGGCGGAAACATATTAGTTTTTTTAGATTTTTCGTTTTTTATTTATATTTTAAGTTATGATTTTTTTATTATTTTTTTTGAATTTTTTTAGGGGTTTTCTATTAAGATTAAAAACCCTCAAAAAAAAATTCAAAAATAATAATAAAAAAATTATAACTCAAAATATAAATCATAAACAAAAAAATAAAAACACTAAAATGTTTCCTACGTTGTCCTCGTTCCATAAAAAAAAAACCCAAATAGAATCGAACCGAAACCGAAAAAATCGACGAAAGTGAAACAAAGAAACAAAAAGCCAAAACCGGACCACATCAATCGAAATCGAAAAAATCAATCAAGACGAAACTAAAAGAATTCAAACCGAACAAAAACAAAACTGAAAAATCGAACTAAAACGAGTCCGGAATCGACCAGAAAGAAACAAAAGAAACCAAAACCCAACACGTCACCGGTGAAAACTCGTGTTGGCTTGAAACCTGAACCGAACCCGTTCCAATCTGAAATCCGTTTCGTGCCGAAACCTGTCTTGTACGAAAACCCGTTCTGATCCGTAACCTGACACATTTCCTTAGGACACTAACCCACATCGACCCATTTCTTTGAACTTGTCGACCCATTTTAACCCGAAAATAAAAGTATGGAATTTCAAATGACTCATTTTGACCCATTTAGTTAAAACCTTTTACCCAAACCAACTCATTTAACTTTTAAAACAACTCAAATTGACTCATTTGAAAGAGTTTGGGTCAAGATTTCCACCCCTAGTTAGAAGTAGTTAATTGATATGCGTAATTGTTATACACATAGCCGCACTCAGTTGAGTTTCTAGCTCCACTTCTTGTTATGTTTTTAGGGCTGTGTGCATACTCAGTGTGAACATTAATACACTTACCTTAAATGGTAAGTGTATGCTATAACGATTGATGTGATAGTATGTACGAATGTTATGAATGAATGCTTGTCGGTGCGTGAACGATCTTCGATATTGCACGTATCGCCAGGGAAAGTAATGTGTAGTATGCCTAGTATGAAATATTTATGTATAAAAGTATGTAATGAAATGAGTATGTACGAAAGTATGATTATATAAAGAAAGGTATGGTTATAGGACGGATGGAAGGTATGGTTAAGAGGGAACAAACCCTAATAATATTTGCGAATGTAGGGAACATACCCTAATTATATCTGCGAATGTAGGGAACATACCCTAATAATATATGCGAAGGTTTTAGGGCGGAATGCTCTTTAAAACATATATGCATGAATAAAAGTATGTATGTAAGTATGAAAGAAAGAATGAAAGTATGTAAGTATGTAAGGAAAGATGAAAATATGTATCTTCGAATACATATTTATGTAAGTATATGAATGTAATGTATGTTGCCTGATTAACTAGAACTCACTTTACGTAGATGACTTTTAGTATGCACGCATGTGAGTAGGATGAGGAAACTTGAGAACGACACATGGTAGAAGAATAAGAAGCTGGCATATGAAGACATGTGATGTTTTTTATTAAATAAAGTTTTTATGTTGAAAGACAAGAGGTGATAAGACAAGATTTTAAATGACATGTAATATCATGGTTGAAGTTTATATTCCGCGAAAAGTTTTAATCTACTATGATATTTATAACTGTGTTTATGAGTAAATCCAACGTCCAATGTAGGGCACCGGGAACGGGGCCTTATAGTATAAGAGCTATGCGTCTGATTGATCACGTTCTGGACCTTAATTAGAGACAATTGATTTATGTTTTGAGATCTAATTGTATTTGAATTGAACGAAAATTGATTACAGACTTTATAGACTTGGAATTAATCAATCAAAGATAATAGAGATGATAATTGATCATGATTTGGTTATAGGATTGTTCGTAATGGTCTGTTGATGTTATGGGCTGGCTTAATTTTATTAATTTGATGTTAAGGATTGGTTTAGGATTTAGCGGGAATGAAGGTTCAAATGTATGATTTTGACTTTTTGAGTAAAAAATGAAGCTGGGATTGACAATTTTGAGGTGAATTAGTGTGATAGTGCGTTCGAATTCGTGTTCGAAATGGTTCAGAATTGAATTGCGAGTGGTTTAGTGTAATTTGGATTGGCTTGTTGTGGTTCGGATTGGGTTTGAGTATGGTAAATTGGAAATGATAATGAACTCATTCGTTAATGATTAAAGGTTAACGATTGATGGTCACGAATAGTGTTTAGTTTTCACGAATGAAGATAACAAATAGCTATCACGAATGAAGGATCACGATGACGAATCAATCACCTGAATAACTTAATGAATGGCTGACGAATGTGGTAACGGATAAGATAACGGATGGCTTTGTAGCGAATGAATTTCTATGACGAATGAGGCTTCACTTGATAATGAATGAGTGATGACGAATGAACTTAAAATGGCGAATACCTGGTAACGAATCAGCTACAATAACGAATGAGTTTATTATTCTGCTGTAACAAACTTGACATGTGGCATGAATCAGTTACAATCCGATAATAAGTGAGCATGAGACAGGTAACGAATGAGTGATTAAGCCATAATGACCGGTACTATGAATCTTCTAATCTTCAAACGAATTTCCAGATCTGGAAATTTTCCAGATCCAAACGAGAATTCAGACAAACACAAACCTAAGGATAATTTGATCAAAACATAACCAATTTTCACACACGAATGCTTAAACAACTCGTAACAATCCCACAGGCAAACCTTGATCAATCTAAACCTCTATAATCAATCCGAACACAGTCCAAAATCCAAAAAAAAACTCAAACAGATACCTGTGTTTATTCAACACCCAAATTCAATCCAATTCCATATCCAACCAATACAATAATCTAATTCAACCTTCACAAATCACACACTACTAAAACCAAATCGAAATCCAGTTAAATAATCATCCAATTAACATCTCAACATGCTAATTCAATGAAAACTGATAAACAGAGACTCGGATCTATAATTAACAATTAAAATATGAGTAATCAATCAATTCATGATGAATACCTTAACATAAACACAATCTAACCTTGGTAAGCTCTGATACCACTTGTTGAAAACGCGAGAGAGCTTCAATCGATTGAATATGTAATATTGATTAGACACATCATCTAGTTATATGATGTATGTATATGTATAATATGCTTAATAATGTTAACGAAGTGTTGAATGAGTAATCAGACATATTAACGACAAGGGAGAAAATACTTTTAAAACACTTAAATTAATATGAGGCTGAACAGCCTAATTATAGAAGATGAATGCCATTAGTTACACATTCCGTTATGAATGACCTTCATTTGTCTTACTACATAAATAACCAAAATGGTATAGCGAATGACTCATTCGCTATACCCCATTCGTCAACATTCCATGACGAATGGATACAATATATAACGAATAATATCCATTCATTAAACATCCTTAACGAATAGACAGTGATAAATACGATTGGTCTTATTTGTTAAACATCATTAACGAATGAGCCATAATCTTAACGGATAGGAATTATAAATTACTAACATTCCCTTACATTAAAATAATAATAAATTACATAATGATTACAAAGACTCGAGATGACCAAAACCATGCACTAACAGAACCTGCCGGTATTGTGAGTGATGAAGAGAATGTTGAGAAAGTAGAGATGATCAAGATGTATGGGTGATTGTCAAGGTATTCTAATTGAAAAAGGAACGAAAGGATGAGGCTGCGTAGTGTAGCGAGTATGAAAGGAAGATGCTAAGAAGAATGTAGTTGTGTACCTTAGGCTTTATAGAAGAGACCAATAGCGATACTTTCGTTAAAATTATGAGGATGGATAAGAATTGTAAGGTCGAACTAGAGGGACGTGACTTCCTTTCTACTCTTTATGTTTGATCTTAAGAGAGTTAGATGCCGTTTAAGAATGGAATTGTTGTTTTAGTTTAGTTCTCCAATAGTGTGCAGGAGTAAGTTGATGGCGGAGTGACGATGTATGATGATATAGAAAGTTTAGGGCTTAACGTCATTTCGATGATAAAATCCGAAGGTTTGTTAAAGCGAGGGTGCAGTGCCTACCTAGCATATGTTGTAAAACTATGGCCGATACGAAGGAAGTGAAAGATGTTCTCGTTGTGTGTGACTACTCAGAAGTGTTCCCATAGGACCTTCCGGGGTTTAGAATTTCAGATAGAGTTAGTACTAGGAGCACATCTCTTCGCAAAAGCCGTTTTACCGCATGGTGTCGTCCGAGATGGAAGAGTTGATGACCCAACTGTAATAACTCCTCGATAATGTTTTATAAGACCAAGTGTATCCCCGCGGGGTGTGTCGGTATTGTTCATAAAAAAGAAGGATGGAAGTATGAGAATGTGTATAGATTACCGTGAGTTTGATAAGCATATGGATTTACTGGGTGCTAGTTAGTTCTCCCGAATGGATCTCAGATATGGTGATCATTAGTTGTGTTAGAGCATTATTGTCTAATGCTAAGTCTTATGAGCTAAATATGTCATTATTATACTGTTAAAGTGCTAAAAATGTCAATATTAGATTGTTTTTAAGGGTCGTATAAGTATGCCAGCGTATAAGTCTTACACGCTAGGAAATTTATGCGGACCATAGGCGTTTGTATAAGGGGCAACTTCATATATACCCTTGCAAAAATTGAAAATATCATATATACCCATACAAAACTAAAAATATCATATATAACCTTGCAATTTAACAAAAATATCATATATAGCCAATTCATTTTAAACAATTTAATATTAGACCATTTTACCATTACTTTAACAAAACACAAAACAAAAGCAGGTTTTCTTCCTGACTTCGTCTGCTTCACCATGAATTAACCCATTTTCAATTATTGTACTTCACAAAAATAAGTTTACCCAATTTTGCACAGTTGGTGATGGCCAAAACATGGGTAATCTAAAATGAATCCAGCCCGACACCTGTCAGATCGAAAACTTCCATCATTGTTGTCGTCACCCACTTGAGCAATCTCGGGCTTCCGTGAATGTTTAAGGCGATAAAGTTAACAGAAAAACGGCGGTGGCGGGTTCACCGGAAAAATTAGGGCATTGGGACGTGGAAGTCTAGGGCTGCAAACGAGTCGAGTCGAGTCGAGCCAGGGTGTGCTCGAGATCGAGCTCGAACTTAATCGAGCTGGCTCGAGCTCGGCTCGTTTTCTTTATCGAGCTGAAAAAACAAGCTCGAGCTCGACTCGTATAAAGGTCGAGCCGAGCTCGTCGAGCCAAAATCCTTTAATTTTTAATTTTTTATTTAATATTTTTTATTTTATGTTTTACAAATTTTAATATATAAAATACAAAAGAATATAATTTTAACATACATATTATATAAAATTTATAAACTATAGAATTTATAAATTTATTTGTTTTAATTTTGTTATTCTTTTATAAGGTTTTAGACATAATCTATGTATAATTTTTATTTATTTATTTCTTGGTATGATATTATTATATATAGATATTAAAATTTAGGGTTTAATCTAAACGAGCCAACGAGCCGAGCTAATGAGTCGAGCCAAGGCCGAGCCACAAGCCGAGCTGACCCTGGCTCGAGCTCGGCTCATTTAGAAATTGAGATGGGTCGATTCGAGTTCATTTAGAATCAAGCGTTTTCGAGCCGAGCTTTTTTTGAGCTATTTTCGAGCGAGTTTCAAGTGAATCACGAGCTTTTTGAACAACCCTAGGTGGAACCCATGCTCAACACACATCAGATTTGTAGCCGCAAACATCGTCGGCCATCACATCATTGGTCCAGTTCTGTCCATCCGCCAACGCTCTTTGTTTCCGGCCGTCTTGTTGGTAGTTGTAGGGTGTGGAAGGCTGTGATGGTGGTGAGTACGACGGTGATGGTGGCGGGGCTGGTTGCCGGCATCAAACTGGTTTCCGACGGGAAGGAACTGAGATGTGGAAAGTTGTGATGGTAGTGAGCCACCGGTTGTTATATTTGTAATTTTATTGTTTTTGTTACGATTTTAATCTAATTAAAATCAAAATAAAATATAAAAAACATAAGCAAATCAAGTAATAGAAAAGGGTAAATTAGTCATTAAGTAAAAATTCATTAAAGTTGGGTATATATGATATTATCATTTTTGGTTGGGTATATATGATATTTACAAGGTTTGTAAGGATATGTAAGAAATTAATCCTTTGTATAAATAGTGCTTTCATGTTAGATTTTTAGAACAGTTTTTGAGAGAATCTGGTCAGTAAGTGTACTTTGAATGTTGTATTAATATATGATGATTATGAGTGAATGTGTTAGCAATTCCTTTATTATATAATTCCCCTATATGATATAGTTTAGTAAACACAAAATTATCGAATCGTATCATATCGTATTACATGTATATGATGATGTATATGACCCGGAACAAGGTCTTTCAAGTGGTATCAGAGCTTTTGGCTCGTGTTTGTTACTGATTTGAAGAACACTAAGTCAAAACCATAGCCGATTACTATTTCTTCAATAACTCACTCATTTACGGACAAATTTCAAACTCCTTTGGTGATTATGATCGTTTATACTTGTTAATCAGTTCTACACTAGTGGAATTATCAAACTCAAGAAAATTATCAAGTTTCAGATATTGAAATATGAACAGAACGTGCAGCGTATATGTTTCTATGATCAACATAAAAGTTGTTTCTTTCACCGTATAAGATAAGTATCCGTAGAAGCCTATTGCCCGTATAATCTTGTTTCTCATATAAGCTTGTTCCCGTATGAGGTGATTATCATTATAAGGTTGTTATACGCTAAGGGGTTACACTCCCGTATAAAATTTCTCTGACTTATACACCGTGTATGTTTTTCAAGACTTACACGCTCCTTCAAGACTTATACGCTAGGATAAGCTGTTTTCTTGATTTTCGTGCAACAATGGAAGATTTGAATGCTTTTGTGACACACCCGTCGCCGATACTTCAGAATATCAATTTGGATAATGAAATGGGAACACCTACGTAGCCCCCGAAGCTTTTAAGGATGGAAGATTATCCAAGTTGGATTGATATGTTTGAGACCTATGTTCAAACTGTGAATTATGAGGTGTTAAAAGCAGTTGAGGTGGATTACATTATTCCACGAAACGAGAATGGTACTAGTCACTGACTATCTCAAATTCCCGAGGCTGACAAAGCAAGGTTTATTCGTGAAAAGAAGATGATGAATTTGTTATAACAATCGATCAAGTCCGAGATATTCTATTTGTTACAACATAATGGATCATGACACTCAATCTGGGAAGCATTGCTTAATAAAGACAAAGGAAATCCGGACATGAGAAAATCTAAGATGGCTCTGTTGAAGAAAGCGTTTGTCATATTTACCATGGTCAAAGGAGAATCGATGCCCCAATTGATTGAGAGATATTGTCATCTTGCGAATGAGATGAAGATATTGGGAATTGATAAAAGAAGAGTATGAATACATTGACAAGCTTGCTGATTCTTTATATGATTGGGAAACTTTCATTACGATACAACAATCAAACATGATTGCTTATGCAAGATTGAATTTAGCCCGATTCATTGAAAAGTTGGAAGCACATGAACTTAAGATCTGCAAGAAACAGAAGATGAAGAATACATCAGTAATTCAAGACATCGGAATATACTTTAACACTTCACAATATGTGATTGCTCCTAGCGTGAAAATTCAAACAGCTTTTGTCACAAGTAGTGGTGGTGGTGGAAGTTCACAAACAAATCAAGATCATCCATCTAGCATACCACACTACAAAAGCACCTACACGAACTAATTAACCCACTCTGCTCCTGAACAATCCTCAAAACCCGCAAGTCCATCATCTGATGTTGTTCAATGCAACATTACTGTTAATATCAAGAACAACAATGGACTGATAGTCGAAAACGTTCAAGAACATATGGCTTTTCTGGGATCAGTTCTTGAGTCATATGAGTGTTTGATTGCTGGACGTATTGCGAATTACAACATGATAAAAGAGAATTATGATCAGATTGATCTTGAGGAAATGGAAATGCTAGATATTCGTTAGTGTATGGAGAGTGTTGTGAGAAGGGCTCAAAGGTTTAGGGAGAATACTGGTAGGAACTGCCTTGATGGGATAAATTCAAAACTTGGATTTGACAAGTCAAAGGTCTGATGTTTACGATGCAAAGAAAAAGGTCACTTCAAGAGAGAATGCACAAATCCTGAAGTTGGAGATACTAGTCCAAATCTTTTTGGTAAGGATTACAATCGGCAAGACATCTATCATCAAAGTTCTCCTGCATCAGCTGAACCATCAAAGAAGAATGAAGCATCGTCATCAAAAGCGTGTCATGCGCAACTAGATGAGGGTTTCAACTGGAATTATATTGTTCACCGAGCTAATGTTGGTGAAGTGATTGATGAGGAAGCTGGAAAATAGGTATGTGTTGAAAATGCAGGTGAAGCTGAGAAAGATATGGAAACTGAAGATATTATTTCTGATCTGACTGATGCTTACAAGACTAGTGTGATGATCAAGAGAACAACATTGAGGAGATTATAAGTGATCCCGAGGGGACTGAATCTCCAAAGAGTTTTGATTCGTTTCCAAATGAATTCTTTAAATCATTTTTACCACCTAATGTGTTTAAAAGTTTTGTAGGTTGGTTCGATTGTGAGGAAGTGCCTCATGGATAGATTAACTTTGGAATTTATGATGAAGAAGATGAGATTGTGGCAAATGATGAAGTTCATGAAGCTGCAATGATTGAAGAAACGAGTGATGAAAATGTGGCAGCAGAAGGAGTTCCAGCGACAGTTGACATTGAAGATGTTAAAGAGGAGTCCATTCGTCATGGCTGGACAGGTAAATTTTTCTACTCGAAAACATGTTTGCGAGTCGTGGGTTGAAAAGGATTTTATAATTGATTCTCTAAAAACTGACTACAATAATGTGTTTCTTGATTATAAGAGTATTAAAGAGGCTTATGGCAAGCTTCAAAAATGTGAGAAAATCTTGTGAGTGGAAATCCTACAAGATGATAAAACAATTTTAATGCTAATTCACACAGTTAAAGATAAACAAATTGCTATTAATAGACATGTTGATGAGAAAGCGGAACTTAAAAAAGAACTTCAATTGATTAAAACTGAAACTAAAAGAGTTGACACTAAACTTCATCATATGTCCTTGATCGCATTGTCCCAAATCAATCTGTTGTGGACAAAAAGGACGATCCAAAATATCGTGTTGTACTGCCAACTATTAGGAGCTCTTATGTTCCAAAAGAACCTGAAGGGTTTCTTAAGGCGATGAATGTGATGACTGGTTCTCCATATCATGATGTTTCATCATCTTTTTCATTTGATAAGAAACCTGTTAAGTCCTTCAATAGCTTTGAATGTGAGAGTGAAGTAGGTAAGAAAGTTGCTGAATTTGTGTTTTCTGAGGTAAAATCTGAAACAAGTGATAAATCTGGTAATCAAAATGTTAAAACCAGATCTGAAACTCAATCATGTACTAAAACTGGTAATCATAACTCTAAATTTGCTAAAACCAGTTTTTACTACAAAAGAAAAGGTATTGGGTTCAAAGAGGGAAACAAAGAGTCTGTAAAACCAAATGTTTCTTTTCAAAAGATTGCCTTTATTAAATGTGAGACCTCTGAGGAAGAAAAAGAGGGAATCTTTAGAAAGCAATCTAATGATGAGTTTTATAGATTCGAGGCAGAAAGAGAGAGAGAGAAGAGAATCAAGTTCATCATGTTAACAAATTTGTTGATAGGAGGAGATGTTTCTGTTGCCATGAGGAAGGACATTTTTTTTACTCATTTCCTAAACGATTCTCTCAAGAGAATAGGAATGTGGTGAACAAAAAGTCATATGTGAAAGTTCAATTTGTGAGACCTACATCTCCACCTATTAAAATTTAAAAAGAGTTGTGGATAAGGAACTTGTCAAAAAAGTTTTGTGAAGTAGTAGAGTCTTCAAAAGTTAAGAAAAATGATGGTTTTTTATAAAAAGACAATTTCTGTTGGGCAGAACTGGATGGTTAAGAGCAAAATCAAAGATAAACCTATCAATTCAACCACTGAAAATGAAGTTAAGTCTTCTAAAATTGAGAAAGATAAAGGAGTTGAGTCTTTAAAATCCGAGCCTTCAAATTCTAATTTGTTTAAATCATGCTCATTGGTTGAATCTTTGACTGATTATGAGGATGATAGTTTTCATGATTGTTTCTTTGAGGGATTGAAACAACCCAAGACCAAGAAGGCTTGGGTTTCCTTGTTTCACTAATCACATACTTTTGTAGGGCTTCAAAGATCCAATGACTCATGTTGGATTATGGATAGTGGATCCTCTCGACACATGACAGGATCTTCATTTGCTAAAGAATGTTAAATCTATTCGAGGAGGATATGTGGGGTTTGCAGGAAATCAAGGAGGACAGATTGTTGGTGAGGGTACTTTATCGAATGGGAAGGTGATGTTCGAGAATGTGAATTACATCACTGAGCTAAAGAATAATTTGTTGAGTGTCTCCCAAATTTGTGACAAAGTCTTTTCGACTCACTTTACAAGTCTGATTGTTTGATTCTGAAGACTGGGTTCAAGATTCCAGAATATTGGATATTGATGAGAGCTCCAAGGGAGAATGATCTTTATGTTCTTAATATGAGTGTTGCATAATCTACTCAAGGCACTGTTCAGTTCTTTGTCACCAAATCATCAGAAAAGGAGTTGTAGGTTCCCAGCCGGATCTACACGAGATATCGCGTACTACGTAGGTGCGGAATTCCTACGTAAGACGTTACGAGTATAGAAAACAATACGAGCTAACACACGATACGATAACCAAACACATGTTGTATTCCAACCGTAAACACGTGATACTACGATCACTGGATACAAAACTCTCTGACTCGAATACACAAACTGTTAAACTATTCACTATCTAAGCCGTAACCTAGTTTATATAATCACGACAACTTCGCCTGACATGTTCAGGCGAAGTTGTCCCTAACTTCGCTTGACTAACAAGTTCGCCCATATAAACGAACTTGTTAGTAACTTCGCTTACATACAAACTCAAAACCAAATGACTCGATTACAGACACTAGACACTGAACTACTGACATCATGCACCAACAAACTCCCCCTTGGCAGTAGCTTCATCTCTTTATCTTCAAACACGTGTCTTGTAATCATCAGTCTTCTATCCTCAAGCATGCACTCCTTCTCGAACACAAACCGAGACAACTCTTTGATATTTCCTCGCTTCGTCTTTCCAAGCAGGAATATAAAATATCTTCTTGTCATTCAACACCTGCAAATCAGCTTGCGATAAGTTTACCAAGTGCATCGGATCGTACACTCTAAGCAGCTCTTGTTCATCTTCGTCTTCCATCACCGCCTCAGCTGTCTCACAATCTACAAACCACCACTTCAGGTCTTTAAGCACATCCTTGGGCATTAGCTTCATCGGTACTTCTTTCAAACACCGGATCGGTTTATACTTCATAATCATCCAAGGCTTTCCATCAGCTCTCAAACCTCTATCCTTGTCTTCAACAAGTTTTCCCTTTTGTGGCTTCAACAGCTCAAATTTCTTCTCTTTTATACTTTCTTTCCACACAATTTTCCCAATGACTCTAGCCATATTATCGTCACTTCTGTTTATCAATCCCAATCTGGCTAAGTCTTTCACTTCACATTCTGGCAGTGTATTCAACGATCTTAACATCCTTCTAAAGTACTGAACACCGTCATACCTTTTAATCACGAAGAGCCTCAACTGCTCATCATATATCCAGCATATAATCCCTTTCTTCGCTTCAGCATAGCCTTTAATGTTGTAACTCTTCTTAAACATTGTAGGGACCGCCGGTTTCTTCGTTTTGACGAACCACTGAGCATAGCCTTCTTTCCATCTAGGCTGCTCTTCCCATTCAGACTCATCATTCCCAATCTGTTGACTCATATCTACGTTCTCGACTTGCGGTATCTCATGCTCCACATTCTCCTCTACTATCTCTCCCTCTTCTATCTCTGTATCAATCACAATCTCTTCACCAATCTTCTCTATCACATCACTCGGTAGTACATCATCGTCACCAACCAAAACATCATCCATCTCCTCTACGTCCACCACCACCACATCATCACCACCAGCTGCAGATGTCGACTCCCCCTGAGTTGTGGAAGTTCCAAGAGCTTGATCAGTTCTTGGCAACTCACCACCTGCATCTTTCGATGCATTGGGATCATCGTCTCTATCATTTCGTCTCTTGGTCCTCAACTCGTCGCCTTTACAGCTCGTTTCCCCCTGAGATGCCAAGAACTCCTTGAAAGCATCTATGATTTTTCCATGTTGTACCAGGAGGGACGACTGCATCTGATTCTCTGTAACTAGACGCTGAATAGCCTGGGTCTGGATAAGATTAATCCTTGACTGCTCTGCCACGACCCATTCCAGTGCTGCTATTCGTTCTGAGTCTGATAGGGTTGCATCGAAATCGAACCTCATATGCGATAAATCTTGAGTGTACTGAGGAGGGATTTCCGATGTCACCGGGACCTCAGAAGTAGAAATAGACGTAACCGCAGGTGGTATCGTCACCGATAGCCCTGCAGTGGCCACAACAATCGACTCTATAAATTGTGCCACGACCTCCGATGGAGTAACGGTCGGAGGCGGCAATGAAACGATCTCAGGAGTCGAAAGTTGGAAGGTTGTGGGTGGGAGGCCAAATGTAGACGAGGTAGCCACCACGGGAACACCCGTAGCGCTTGGCCTTGTAACCTGTAGTGATGACGGAACCATTGTCATACCGGATAGTGCTGGTGGAGTGAAACGTACCACCCTAGAGCTCTCACCGGCTCCTGATCCTGCACCTATCCGTTCCCTTCTTGACCTCCGGATCAACTGTTGAACCTCTTCCTCATAATCAGACTCGCTATCATCATCTGTTCTCTTTCTTTTCCCATGTAGTCTTTCTCGAGTCACCATAATCCTTCTAGCCTCTGCCACTTCATCATCAGAATCTGAGCCAGCTACCGTTGTAGCTGCCCTAGTAACATTCACAGTCGAAGCACGTTCAACCTGGACCTGTACGTTCTCCTCTGGATCCACCCGATCCATATCAAAGAAGCCTTGACCACCAAATTCTGCATCAAGGTCCACGTTCTCCTCCGGTGACACAACAGGAGCAGCAGGTATAGCTTGAGGTGCTCCTGCCTGTTGTGGTGCCGGGTCCCTAAACTCGTCCCCTCGAGCAGGCACATACCCCGGGTTGATCAAGTACCCAAAGAGTGGAGTATGTCGAGGACGAAGCTCAGGTTTGCTCCTCGCACTGGAGGATCTACATTGGGCGAAGATCCGTTTGTTCACACTCTCAACGTATTGGATCGGACGGCACTGAGGAAGCGTTGGAGCAACATGATTCAAGATCATTTGTAGGAATCTTGGATACATGATGAATCGCTCACGCGCCATCGCTCTTCGTTGACGATCAATCTCATAAAAGACCATCTGACTAAAGCTGAATCGCTTGTTGTAAGTCAGAGCACTCATCGCTGACTGCATGGTCGCGCCCATGCCATCAGTGCCCGCCTTTCTCCCTGACATGCAAACGATCATAATATGCATGAGAAAGCGCCACTGGTCAAGTAGAAAGCCTTTCCTCCTCTGTGTATCCCCCAAGGGACCAGAGTATCCCATCCTCAAAAACGCTCCATCACGGAAAGGAGCTACAAACTCTGTTGGGTCATCCCTTGTCTCATTCCCAAATCATAAAGCCGCCCGGATTTGTTCAGAAGAGAACTGAACAATATGATAGTTGACGGTTGCGCGCATCACCGGGGGCTCGACTCTACAGTCGTATTCCACTGTCTGCCAGAAATCCTCAATATTGGGCAAGGATATTGGCAGAGTTGTTGTAATTGCGTGGAATATCCTCGAGCGTAAAAGAAATGTGATGATTTCGCGGAAATCATCAACCCCGCTCGCCTCCGGGTCTAATGTTATGTACATGTTGTGACCCGGGAAGAACTGTCTCTGGTGATCACCTCCGTCATCACCGCCTGCACCACCTGCTCCAGCAACAGCAGCCATATCTGCAACAAACAGGTTAAGTTAGATAAACTTCAAAGCGAATCACAAGTTCGCCTGTTACCATGAGCGAAGTTGTGATCAATACTGTATAGGCGAAGTTAAAGGTGAGGCGAAGTTGGGAAACAACTTCGCTTCAACTTGAACTTTGTCTGATAATAGTTAAGTAAAATGGTCCAGGCGAAGTTACTGATAACTTCGCCTAATCACAACATCGCCTCATAAACTGTTTCAAAATCAATAATCAGGCGAAGTTAAACCTCAGGCGAAGTTACGGATAACTTCGCCTAAACTGTAACTTCGCCGAATTTGAATCGGCAACAGTTAGGGATTTTGAACGACGTGTAGATGATGATTTCGGAGATCGAGGACTCCGAAATACATGATTTTATGAAGTTTTAGACGTTCAAGTAGTTTACTATCACGTAAAAACAAGTTTGAAATCGGGTGTTTAAGGTTTCGAAAGACGAGGTCGATAATCGAGTCGAAACGACCGATGATCAACCTCAAAAACATTGATTATACGATACTATAAACCTTACACACCTTTAATCTGATTAGAATCGAAGTAAGGTTAACACACAGAAGATCGATAAAACTGATCGTTAACTTCGCTTCGGTTGACAGAGAGTAAGTTCGCTGGTATTTTGGAAAATAATAAATCGTTTGACCTTAAAACTTCTTTATATAGGGTCAAAGTTAGTACAGGCGAAGTTATCGATAACTTCGCCTATTCCAGGCGAAGTTATCAACAAGTTCGCCTGTATTTACAAAACAAACCCCTATACTTTTAACAATTTTTAATAAAGTTTTAAAAACATCCTTTAAAGCGTTAAATGATACGATCAAGACCAAGTAACCAGGTATAAAATCAAACAATTACAAAAGTAAGAAAAATTTGAAAAATTAAAGTACACGGGATCAAATTTCAGTCTCGACAGGGACTACCATGTTTTAGAAAAGATCCGAACAGGAATCATACCAATTTCGTGACTGTCACACAGATCCGTGTTCAGCTGTATTATGACATAAAGAAACAGGTTGTAAGCAGGTAATCTACTTAAAATGGTTTCCATCGTTTCTGTGATACGAGTTAGGTTCAATTAAGCTCAAAACTTAAGTGGGCAACAAATCAGAGATTATGATGCCTCCTTATCTATTCTCAAGGCGTATTTGGCTTTCCCCAAGTCACCCCGAATTGACCTCAACCCGTTGTGTCTGATTAAGTAGTGATTACTCTTCGATTTTAGACTTTGCTTCCTGTTCAGCTTCTTGTGTCTTGATTGATAATCATTATCATTATGAACTCTAGAAATTTTTTTTTTTTAATCTAACATATATATACACAACTTCAAGTAGAAAATAACTGCAAGTCCCGAATCTGGATCACTGCAGCGTCTTGACACTCTATCTTCACGGGAATCAAAACACTCACGGGCTCGTGTATGACTGGGTAATCGCTTTTCTGCCTATCATTCGGAAAGATATGTATGAAGACAAGCACAACTCTTAAGGAGTTTCCACAAAAAATCGAGTAGATTTAGTTAGTATCACTTCTACTTTTACGCACCATAAAAAGCTACCATGACATACAATGACTGTTCTAAAGTCTTTTAGGCCTTATAACTTCACTAGTTAAGCACACAGAATCAGTATATCTATCACTTTCCAAGGTTAGATCAATTTTCTGTTAATCATAGTAAAGTAACTTCTTACGAAGTAGTAGACTTGAAAAATAATTTCATTTCCCGAAAAGAAAAATTTTTTAACATCAATCGCCCCGACCAACTCAAAGTCTTCAGGTGAACGGCTATCCCGAAGATCCAATGGATCAGCTGGACCGACCACATACTAGTATGTGTCCTTCTAACTAAGTATGATCGACTAATTTTCAGCGAAAGAATGAAAACACATCATAAACCGCCCGGTCACTTTCAATCATCTGGTTAATGGCTATCCTCATATTCTACAAGTAGAAATGTGGACCAAACATATCCGAAGACATGTCCTTCAAACTGAGGCAACCGACATAAGTTTAAGCGATAGTGACGTTTTTTTTTTTTTTTTAACACAAACATATGACTTGGTTACTCGGGATTGATCATCCCATTCAGCTCAACAAGGTTTTGAAATCTAGTTTTGTCAAACGCTTTCGTGAACAAGTCAGCGAAATTATCTAACGTGTCAACCTTTTCGAGCTCAATCAGCTTCTTCTCAGCACAATCCCGTATAAAATGATGACGTATGTCAATATGTTTAGTTTTACTGTGCTTCACGGGATTGTTAGTTACTGAGATAGCAGCAGTGTTATCAATGCAAATAGGAGTAAGTGAGAAATTCAGACCATAATCGCGCAACTGTTGTTGAATCCAAAGAACCTGGGAGCAGCAGTTGGATGCTGCCATGTATTCTGCTTCACAGGTTGAAATTGCGACTGAGGTCTGCTTCTTGCATTGCCACGACACTAGTCTGCCACCAAGAAACTGACATCCACCAGTTGTAGACTTCCGACTCTGATTGCACCCTCCATAATCAGAATCTGTGTAAGTGACTAGCTCCAAGTCTCCTCCTCTCGAGTACCACAACCCTAGCTTCGGCTTCCCTTTAAGATACCGCAGTATCATCTTCGCACCCTTCAAATGAGATTCTTTTGGGTTTGCCTGAATGTAAGGCCCCGTTACCGGTAACCCTACTGTCGTGTCGGATTTACTCATAAACACAGTTCTTCAAATCAGAGTTTATTAAAACTTTTCGCGGAATATAAAACGTCAATCATTTGTTACAAAACATTAAATCTTTTCCTTGGTACCATAACACCAAAACTTTATATTTAAAACATCTTTACTTCTTTCTTCAGATGCCAGCCGTTCAATCCATGCCATGTGCCATCCTCATGCTAACTCTATAATCAGCTCACCTGCGTGCATACTAAAAGTCAGCTACGCTGAGTGAGTTCTAGTTAATCACATAATCATACAATACATTCTTGCGTTTCATACTTTCTTACCTTCATACTTTTATACATTCATATATTCATACTTTTATTCATTCATACTTCTATACATTCATGTATTCATACTTTTATTCTTTCATACTTCTATACATTCATATATTCATACGTTTTAAAGAGCCTTTCGCCCTATAACCTCACAGATATTATAAGGGTCTGGTCCCTAACATCACAGATATTATAAGGGTCTGGTCCCTAACATCACAGATATTATAAGGGTCTGGTCCCTAACATCACAGATATTATAAGGGTCTGGTCCCTAACATCACAGATATTATAAGGGTCTGGTCCCTAACGTCACAGATATTATAAGGGTCTGGTCCCTAACATCACAGATATTATAAGGGTCTGGTCCCTAACGTCACAGATATTATAAGGGTCTGGTCCCTAACATCACAGATATTATAAGGGTCTGGTCCCTAACATCACAGATATTATAAGGGTCTGGTCCCTAACATCACAGATATTATAAGGGTCTGGTCCCTTGTTTTCGAATATTAGAAGGGTTCGATTCCCTCTTCGTCACCATACAACCATACATCATACCTCGAGTATTAGTAGGGCTCGGTACCCTTTTCGTAACCATACATTATCATTTCTTTCTTCTATTATCCCTATCATGTTCATACACATAAACATACATATCATACTTACCTTACACATAGTGTTACAACCTGACAGTACGTGCAATATCCGAAGATCGTTCACGTACCATCAAGCAATCATTCCTATATATCATATCATTCACATAAGGCATACACTTATCTCTTAGGATAAGCGTATTAACAAACATATCGAGTATGCACACAGCCCCGAAAACATAACACATAAATGGGGCTAGAAACTCACCTGGATACTGTTACGCTCTCTGTTAATAGTTATTCCCCTCTTGAGCTGTACACGGCTAACTGTATAATATTTACATGTATCAATTAGCTACTACTACTTATGTTGCATTTCTATCTTTATATGACCCACAACGAACGGGGGTCCGGGGGCAGCGCCCCTGGTAGCGGGGTTCTAGGGGCGGCAGCCCCTAGCGGGGTCCAAGGGGCAGAGCCCCTGGCTGGGGTTAAGCTGCCAGGTCAGCTTGGAAAAATTTTATTTACATTAACTGCCTTAACACATTTTCCATTAGGTTTTTAATTTATTTTATAAACGAACTTCACTTCAGGCGAAGTTAAACCTTAGGCGAACTTGGCTTCAGGCGAAGTTATACCTTAGGCGAACTTGGCTTCAGGCGAAGTTATACCTTAGGCGAACTTGGCTTCAGGCGAAGTTAAACCTTAGGCGAACTTGGCTTCAGGCGAAGTTATACCTTAGGCGAACTTGGCTTCAGGCGAAGTTAAACCTTAGGCGAACTTGGCTTCAGGCGAAGTTAAACCTTAGGCGAACTTGGCTTCAGGCGAAGTTATACCTTAGGCGAACTTGGCTTCAGGCGAAGTTATACCTTAGGCGAACTTGGCCGTAGGCGAAGTTATACCTTAGGCGAAGTTACGCTTGAAGGCGAAGTTACGCTTGAAGGCGAAGTTCATCAGGCGAACTTGATCTTGCAGGCGAAGTTGTCGCGCTGCAGATCTGTTTGCCCATAACTCCTTCGTTTCTTAGCCAAATAACTCGATTTTGGTACCCACGGAATCGTATGATCGGCGCCTACAAACCCTAACCATCAAATCGGCCTAAAATCGACGTTTTAGGGGTCCGATTTGGGCAGTTTGGGTTCGGGTCCGGTTTAAACCCATCCAATCCTAACCATTTTCAGTAATATTAGCTTTGTTGGATATGTTCTTACCTTACCAACGCAGATCTATCAACCAAAACCTCGGGTCTCGGCTCCGAATCTTGATCGGTTAGAATGTGTGTGTTTTGAGGGTGTAAGGAGTGTGTGTTAGGGAGTTTGGTGAGAAAATGAGATATTTTGGGATTTTGGGGGTATTTATATCCCTGAAATCCCATTCTCATTTAACCTATCTCAATTAACCCAAGTCCATAACCCACTTCCATTACCCGACACTAGCCCGACCCATACCAACTCCTATTCTTTTATTTATTTCCTGATAACCCGAGTAAACTTCCCATCTATTAATAAGTAATATAATTAATATTACCTTTGAAATTTCAGGATGTTACAAGTCTTCCCTCCTTAAAGAGGTTTCGTCCCCGAAACCTAACTTATTCCCTATAAAAGGAAAACTTCTTACATTTACACGTTTTATAGAATTGCCTTCGCTTTCTGAGTTACCCTTCCTACTTCCGACTTTACAGCCATCGAATGGTGGTCATGTGTTTTAGCTATTTAAGGTAGCTTGTCCATGAGACCCTCGATGCACCAAGACTCATCTCATCCTTCTAAGGGTTTCGATTAGTACTTTTAACACTATTGTCTAAAACAACATTTCACCATAACATAATAATCATTCTTAACCAAACTCAAAATAATTACACGCCACAGATAAACATAAGTTTTAAACCTTAACACAAAACAAGTTCTTAAGCAAATGTAATTTAATAAAACCATTGCATGAGCAATTATTCCTTCATCAGGCGTCCCTCTCTGCAGTTTCCCCAAGTCTTCACCCTTTCGCACCTTCCACCCCTGATTCCTTGCAATCCCTAGCCATGTGGTCAGTTTTTTCCGCAATTGAAGCACTTTGGACGATCAGGGCATTCTCGAGAATAATGCCCACTCTTTCCACACCGATAGCACCTGTCTGTCCCAGTCTTACATTCTCCCTGGTGCACTCGCCCACATGTCTCACATGTATCCTTGTTCCCACCCTTGGCCTTCCTCTCATCAGTTGTTGTCACCATCACGCCAGACCGCTTAGTAGAGGTAGCCCATTTCTTTTCCTTCTCTCCCCCCACCGTTCTTGTTTCCCCACAATCCCTAGCAAAGTGACCCGACTTACCACACTTATAACATTTCTGGTCCTCGGTGCAATCACGAGTTATGTGTCCCTTCTTCCCACATTGGTAGCACTGATTTGGACCAGCCTTGCATTCACCTAGGTGCATCTTCCCGCACACTTTGCACGTTTCCCTTCCCGCGACCCTTGGTATCTTTTTCCCAGCATACTCCACGACATCTACAGATCTTTTGGTTCCTTTCGCTCCTCCCTTTTCATCATCACCACTCTCACTGTCCTTTCCTGCCTTCAAAGTGGCCCTTGCATGGTTTTCAGCAGACCTGTCAGTACGAAATTTCTTCTCTGTAGCAGCTACAGCGTAGGAAATGGCAAATCGAACAGCAGGATCCAGCTGATATCCTTCATCGCTGCTTGGTCCTTGCAAAGTTTCACTTTTCTCCTTTCTCGAGGTAGTAACTAGTTCTTCAGAAGGTTTTCGGACAACGCGTAATCCAAGAGGACGTCCAGTGTGACCTCCCTTTCCAACAAACCTTCTTGCTCCAGCCATTAGTATTCTTAAATGGAAAACACAAACATCATCACTCAAGGAACTATTTAGTACAAGGATAGCAAGGCTAACAGGTAATAACAGTGGCCAGCTGTGACTAGCTGATCACATTGCTTTCCGTGTCCTATACACTTCCCTTTATGAGTCTATTTGTGCTGGTTCTACTTAAGCAGTTAGTCAAATCAAACAATCAATTATTCCTATCCCTATCGTTCACATATCCTTTCTTTCTCATTAACATATATCATTTAATCATACACTTTACCTTTACTGATCTTGCTTGAGCGACACATGGCATTCTTGAACTGGCATCTTCTTTCCTTTCTTACTTAAATCCCATTTTCTGTTCGAGTCTAAGCATGTAGGATGCTTAAATCTCTCGAACTTATGCTCTGATACCAACTTGTAAGGCCCCGTTACCGGTAACCCTACTGTCGTGTCGGATTTACTCATAAACACAGTTCTTCAAATCAGAGTTTATTAAAACTTTTCGCGGAATATAAAACGTCAATCATTTGTTACAAAACATTAAATCTTTTCCTTGGTACCATAACACCAAAACTTTATATTTAAAACATCTTTACTTCTTTCTTCAGATGCCAGCCGTTCAATCCATGCCATGTGCCATCCTCATGCTAACTCTATAATCAGCTCACCTGCGTGCATACTAAAAGTCAGCTACGCTGAGTGAGTTCTAGTTAATCACATAATCATACAATACATTCTTGCGTTTCATACTTTCTTACCTTCATACTTTTATACATTCATATATTCATACTTTTATTCATTCATACTTCTATACATTCATGTATTCATACTTTTATTCTTTCATACTTCTATACATTCATATATTCATACGTTTTAAAGAGCCTTTCGCCCTATAACCTCACAGATATTATAAGGGTCTGGTCCCTAACATCACAGATATTGTAAGGGTCTGGTCCCCTTGTTTTCGAATATTAGAAGGGTTCGATTCCCTCTTCGTCACCATACAACCATACATCATACCTCGAGTATTAGTAGGGCTCGGTACCCTTTTCGTAACCATACATTATCATTTCTTTCTTCTATTATCCCTATCATGTTCATACACATAAACATACATATCATACTTACCTTACACATAGTGTTACAACCTGACAGTACGTGCAATATCCGAAGATCGTTCACGTACCATCAAGCAATCATTCCTATATATCATATCATTCACATAAGGCATACACTTATCTCTTAGGATAAGCGTATTAACAAACATATCGAGTATGCACACAGCCCCGAAAACATAACACATAAATGGGGCTAGAAACTCACCTGGATACTGTTACGCTCTCTGTTAATAGTTATTCCCCTCTTGAGCTGTACACGGCTAACTGTATAATATTTACATGTATCAATTAGCTACTACTACTTATGTTGCATTTCTATCTTTATATGACCCACAACGAACGGGGGTCCGGGGGCAGCGCCCCTGGTAGCGGGGTTCTAGGGGCGGCAGCCCCTAGCGGGGTCCAAGGGGCAGAGCCCCTGGCTGGGGTTAAGCTGCCAGGTCAGCTTGGAAAAATTTTATTTACATTAACTGCCTTAACACATTTTCCATTAGGTTTTTAATTTATTTTATAAACGAACTTCACTTCAGGCGAAGTTAAACCTTAGGCGAACTTGGCTTCAGGCGAAGTTATACCTTAGGCGAACTTGGCTTCAGGCGAAGTTATACCTTAGGCGAACTTGGCTTCAGGCGAAGTTAAACCTTAGGCGAACTTGGCTTCAGGCGAAGTTATACCTTAGGCGAACTTGGCTTCAGGCGAAGTTAAACCTTAGGCGAACTTGGCTTCAGGCGAAGTTAAACCTTAGGCGAACTTGGCTTCAGGCGAAGTTATACCTTAGGCGAACTTGGCTTCAGGCGAAGTTATACCTTAGGCGAACTTGGCCGTAGGCGAAGTTATACCTTAGGCGAAGTTACGCTTGAAGGCGAAGTTACGCTTGAAGGCGAAGTTACGCTTGAAGGCGAAGTTCATCAGGCGAACTTGATCTTGCAGGCGAAGTTGTCGCGCTGCAGATCTGTTTGCCCATAACTCCTTCGTTTCTTAGCCAAATAACTCGATTTTGGTACCCACGGAATCGTATGATCGGCGCCTACAAACCCTAACCATCAAATCGGCCTAAAATCGACGTTTTAGGGGTCCGATTTGGGCAGTTTGGGTTCGGGTCCGGTTTAACCCATCCAATCCTAACCATTTTCAGTAATATTAGCTTTGTTGGATATGTTCTTACCTTACCAACGCAGATCTATCAACCAAAACCTCGGGTCTCGGCTCCGAATCTTGATCGGTTAGAATGTGTGTGTTTTGAGGGTGTAAGGAGTGTGTGTTAGGGAGTTTGGTGAGAAAATGAGATATTTTGGGATTTTGGGGGTATTTATATCCCTGAAATCCCATTCTCATTTAACCTATCTCAATTAACCCAAGTCCATAACCCACTTCCATTACCCGACACTAGCCCGACCCATACCAACTCCTATTCTTTTATTTATTTCCTGATAACCCGAGTAAACTTCCCATCTATTAATAAGTAATATAATTAATATTACCTTTGAAATTTCGGGATGTTACACTGAAAGCGTGCACAAAGACAAACCGCAAACATTATATCAGGCCTAGAAGCAGTTAAGTACATTAAAGAACCTATAATAGCCCGATATTGGGTTAGGTCCACGTCTGCATCATTATCTGAATCAGCACCCAATTTGTGATTGACGCAGACCGGAGTATCATATGGAGTGCTGTCCTCCATCTTGAAACGTTTGAGAACATCATGTACATACTTCGTCTGATGAATGAACATCCCATCTTTCCTCTGATCAACCTGCAATCCTAAAAAGAAGGTTAGTTCACCCATAGCACTCATTTCAAATCTCTTCTTCATGACGGCCTCAAACTCCTGACACATGGCGACCTTTGATGCAGCAAAGATAATGTCGTCCACGTAGACTTGCACCAGCAGAAAGTCGCTACCTTTTCTCTTGAAGAACAATGTGCTATCAATTTTACC